>NW_022440055.1:0-7939 GCF_009761245.1 Sapajus apella
CATGCCCGTAGTCCTAGCTACTTGGGAGACTGAGGCAGGAGGATCACTTGTGCCCAGAAATTTGAGTCTGCAGCGAGATATGATTGTGCCACTGTGCTTCAGCCTGGGTGACACAGTAGTTTGCCTAAAAAAAAAAAACAAAAAATGAGGAGGCACACAACACCAACCTGGCTCAAAGCACTTAGTGGTAGAAATGGAGTAGAAAGTGGACAGTAACAGCCTCGCCTGCCCACCTTCCACCAGTCTTGGTCCCCAGGCACCCACAGGGCTCCTATCAATAACAAAGGACTCGAGTACCTTCTCCTCTGTACCCATTACACCTGACAGCACCTGTAGCCCACAACAGGCAGATTTCCAAGCTTGGAACCTTTCTGTTTTTTCCAAAATCACTTTATATCATGTTATTATTACAAAGTTAATGATTCTTGTTGTACAATAAGATGTAAACTAGATCAAAATCTGCCACATGAAAAGTGTCTCTCAACTCTTCACCTCCACCCTGAGATAGGCCACCATGAGAGTTTGGTGGGTGTGTCACCACACTGTCGTCTATGCATAAAACAATACGTCCACTGTAACATGGGTAGTATAAAAATTCAGAGCTCGGACATGGGAGTCACATCTCCTGGCTGGGCCTGAATGGAGTCTGCTACTCATGGTCCCATCTTAGGCAAGATAATTAACTCATTGCTTTCACCGTGCCTCTGTTTCCTATCCTACCTTGCAGAATCATCTTCAAAATGAATGACTGGGGAGATGGACAGTGCAACTGGGGATTGCACTGCTCAAATGAACCTTCAAGAAGGAGCTAGCCACAAAGCTGCCTGGAGTTCAGGTGACCGACAGCCTCCACCTGCAGCACCTCGGTACTGTTTGTTTCCCCTTCTGCCATAATTGTGAGTTTCCTGAGACCTCCCCAATCATGATGAACTGTGAGTCAATTAAACTTCTTTCCTTTATAAATTACCCAATCTCAGGTATGTCTTTATTAGCAGTGTGAGAACAGAATAATACAAATATTTTTTATCCAATAGACTTTATTATTTTTCCAAATACATAACCAAAATAAATGCATTCAGATACAAGTTTGAATCACATGAAATTGCCTATCTTCAACCATTTTGCCTGGTTGCTATGAAAATGGCAATTTCATATGGTTCAATTTAATAGTTTAAAAAATTATACAGCACCTAAAAAATATCAAAGTAAAATCCAGCACTCCCCTCCCCTCTCTGTCCCCATATGGCCCCCTTCCCAGAGACAGCCATGGTTAATACCTTTATCTGATCCACCAGGCAGCTACTTGCACGTGTCTAAATGAGGTGCTTCCACTCCTACTGCACAATTTACTAACATCAACAGTTATGTATTGATTTCTGGTTGGGATAGATGGGGATTTAGCTCCTTTTTATACTCCACCTTCTCTTTTCTCATTTTCTCACCATTATTATAGTTTCAGTCAAACCATTAATCCGTCTTAACATTATTCTGACCATACAAATGATTTGATGAGATTTTAACCAAGGCGAACCTTGCCAATGAAGCCCTGAATGGGGATTTTTGAGCAGCTGCAGCTCCTCATCTCTTGGCTTTGCTGCTCCCTAATCACCTTTTACATCATGTATGCAGACAGGGCCAAGCTCCCCTGGGAAGATGCTGAGGGGCCTGGCCAGCTCATGGGACCCTCCCTATAGACGCCAGGGAGTTTGTGAGTGGCCCTGGAAATACTGTGCATCTTTTTTTAAGTTATATTGAGATATAATTCATATGCTTACAATTCGTCCATTTAAAGAATACAATCCAATTGCTTTTGTATATTCACAGTATTGTGCATCCATCAATATGATCGATTTGAGAACATTTTCACAACCACCAAAAGAAATCCTGACCCTCATAGCTGTCATTCCTAAATCCCCACTGCTTCCTGCAGCCTCAGGCACCACTAATCTTTCTGTTTTCATAACTTTGCCTATTCTGGACATTTCTTATGAATGAAATCTTATACTGGGTGGCCCTGGCTTCCTTCACTTAGCACAATGTTTTCAAGGTTTATCAATACTATAGTATATATCACTATTTAATCTCTATTTATTGCTGAATAATATTGCATCATATGGATATAGCACATATTATATATCCATTAGTTGATAGGCATTTGGGTTTTTGCTACTTTTTGGCCATTATGAATAATACTGCCATGAACATTCTAGTCCAAGTTTCCGTGTAGACTTGTGTTTCATATCTCTTAGATATATACTTAGGAGTAGAGTTTCTGGGTTATGTGGTTACTCTATTTTTAACCATCAGAGGGACTCTCAGTCTCTTCCAAAGCAGCTGCACCATTTTCCATTCCACCAACAGCTTACAGTTAGCCTCCATATCATTGGGTTCTGCATCCCAAGATTCAGCCAACTGCAGATTGAAACATAAACCAATAAAAATAACAATCCAGTAATAAAATGATAGAAAGAAAACTGTAACAATTATTTGCATAGCATTTACATTGTGTTACATATTATAAGTAATCTATAAATGATTTAAAGTATACAGGAGGATGTGTGTAAGTTATATGAGAATACTGTGACATTTTATATAGGGGACCTGAGCATCTGCAGATTCAGGTATCCTCGGGGGGTCCTGAAACCAATCCCCCAAGGAAAGGGAGGGACAACCACATGAGGGTTTCCGTTTCTCCACATTTGCATCAACACTTGTTATTGTCTGACTTTTGGACTACAGTCATCCCAGTGGGTGTGAAGCAGTGTCTCACTGTGGTTTTCATTTGCATTTCCCTGATGGGTAATGATGTTGAGCATCTTTTTCCATGCGTATTAGATTTGTGACAGGTTTTTTGTTTTTCTACCATTTTTACTGGAATAGATGTGGCAGATTTTAACATTTGTCTGAATCAGTTCAGACATTTGCAAGACAATCATGACCGTCTTGATTTTCCTCTGCTAACTACCCAGCTGATGACATGACTTGAAGTGGCAACCCATACTCCCACCCTTGCACCAAGACCTCTTTTCTTACCTTCTTCTCTGGGCTAGTCAAGGCATCAAAAAATAGACACTTTTTTTTTTTAAAAAAAGAGAGGGATTTTTAAAAAGTTGTTTTATAGTAAAATAAACACAATTGTGTAGAAGACAAGTGTTTGTGTTAGTTTCCTATTGTTGCTATTTCTGTATAGCAAATTGCCACACATTTAGTGAGTGGCTTCACATGCCATCCATTTATGAACTCAGAGTTTTGTGGATTCGAAGTCAAAAAGACTGGGTTCTGTACTTAGGAAATCATTAAGGCTGAAATCCAGGTGTCAGCTGGGCTATGTTCTTTCCTAGGGGATCTGGGTGGAAAGTCTTCTTCCACATTCATTGCTCTTGGTGGTGGGATTCAGCTTCTTGTGGCTATGGATCTGAGGTCTTTGTTTTCTTGCTGGCTATCAGCTGGACCTGCCATCAACTCCTAAAGGATGTCCCCATTCCTTTCCAGATTCCCGCTCCATGCTCAGCCCAACATGGTGCACTGAAACCTTCTTTTTGTTTTGTGAGATAGCGTCTCACTCTGTCGCTCAGATTGCAATGCAGTGGTGCTATCTCAGGTCACTGCAGCCTCAACCTCTTAACCTCAAGTGATCCTTCCTCCTCAGCCACCTCAGTAACTGGGACCATGACACGTAGCATCATATCCAGCTAAGTTTTGTATTTTTTGTAGAGATGGGGTTTCACCATATTGTCAAGGCTGGTCTCAAACACCTGGGCTCAAGCAGTCTGCCTGCCTCCACCTCCCAAAGTGCCAGGGCAACAGGTAAGTATTACTGGGCCCAGTCTGAATCTTTCTTAAGATCCTAATCCCTGATATCTCTCTCTCTGACCTCTGGGCCCAGATTTAAAGAACTTAGGGCAAGCCCATTGGATAACCTCTCTTTGTTAAAGGCAATTATACCATGTGACAGGAACTAATCATAGGAGTGAGACCTACCATATTCACAGGCCTGATGACAAAATAGGGCATGTACACCTGAGCAGGGATGTCTTTAGGAACCATCTTGGAATTCTGCCCACACAGCCAGTAGATGTATGCATTTTAGAATGATGTTCATAAGAAAATATAATTGTAATTTAGGAGTGGCCTCTGAAAGAGCTAATTTTAGTTATCTGGAAAATGTGCTTCTAAGGAAGCCCTCACTTCCTGATAACGTAAGACAGATGAAGTGTCATCATAAATGAGAAGAACCAACATTTCAGTGAATTGATAAAGTTCATTAGGCAGTAAGTATGTTGACAGAGCTCTTTCCTTTAGCAAGAAATACCAGAAATAAAAGCACAAAAAGTGAACATGTACAGCAAAACTGAGGGTTTAATTAAACAGAAATCTTTTTTGACTCCATGGATTGAAGATTTTCCTAAAATAGCATGCACTTTTCTGCTTTCATTTACCAATCCTGAATGATGTTTTGGAATTCTGCAGAGCCTCTGGGTGTTTGCCATTTAGGCATCTTTCAATTCCTAAAGATGCAAAGCATTAGGGACTTACAAAACACAGGCATAAACCCTGTCCAGCAGAGGTGCACGGTTGCCTGGATGTGAACAGGCAAATTTATGGGGCTAGAAAGAAGATTAGTAGTGGCCAGTGCCTGGGAGGAGAAAGGCATGGGGAGTGGCTATTAATAAATATGGAATTTTGGAAGAGAGGATCTAAATTAGACAGTGGTGATGGCTACACAACTCTTACATTAGAAATGGTTGAATTATATAGTTTGTTTGTTTGTTTGTTTGTTTATTTTTCAAACAGGGTCTCACTATCTCACCAAGGCTGGAGTACAGTGGCACGATTTTGGCTCACCGCAACCTCTGCTTTCTGGGTTCCAGCAATTCTCATGCCTGCTTCCCGAGTAGCTCAGATTGCAGGCGTGTGCCCCCATGCCTGCCTGATTTTTGTATTTTTTAGTACAGAGGGGTTTTGCCATGTTGGCCAGCCTTGTCTTGAACTCCTGACCTCTAGCGATCCACCTGCCTTGGCCTCCCAAAGTGCTGGGATACAAGTGTGAGCCACCACACCTGGCCTCAATTATAAACTTTAAAATGGTGCATATTATAGTATGTAAATTACATTTAAGTAAAGTTGTTATTTAAAAAGAAAAATTAGCTGGATATAGAAAAATAATAATCCCAAAATCAGCTTTCTAAAAATAAATACCCAATCCAATGTATATTCCACAAAGGCAAGGTAATTTTTTAAAAATGCTTTTTATTTACCTGTCTAGCCTGTTATCTATCTACCTAGTACCTAGCCCATTGCTGAGTACACAGGGACTTATTTGATTACAAGTATTTATCAGTGATCTGGACCAAACTGATACCTAATAAGTTAACCCTTATGTCCAAATTGCATATGAAACAATTAGTTTAGGGGAAGGAAGACTAACACTGCTATGATTTTAATGGGTATCCATTTATTTAGTCACTTAGCAAATATTTATTGAGTACCTACTATGTATCAGGCTCTGGGGATACCGTGGTTGATAAGACAGTGTGGTATCTGCCTAACAGGAAGTCACAGGGTAGGTGGTGAAAAATAAGGATATTCTAGAAGCAAGTATTTCATAATATTTAATGGTGCCATCTCATGATGGAGGATAGAATAACTGGTCCTCTGCTGAATTGCAGGCCGATGGGCAAACGAACTTTGTGATATAAATAAAAATCCTTAAAAGAGTGCATCCTTTTTCTTTAACAAATTTACTTTTGGAAATCAATTACTAGAAAGGCAGCTATGCTTAGCAGTATACCACTGACCACTTGGAGACAACTTATTAGAAAATGGCATAAGGGTACAGGAATGAACAATCAAATAGTCCAAAAAATATTCTTTACAGAAACAAACCAGTGTTGGCCAGGCGCGTGCCTCATGCCTATGATCCCAGCATTTTGGGAGGCGGAGGTGGGCAGACTGCCTGAGTGCAGGAGTTCAAGGCCAGCCTGGGTAACATGGTGAAACCCCAACTCTACGAAAAATACAAAAATTATCCAGGTGTGGTAGCGCGTGCCTGTAATCCCTGCTACTCAGGAGACTGGGGCAAAAGAAACTGCTTCAAACCAGGAGGCGGAGATTGAAGTCAGCTGAGATCGCACCACTGCACTCTAGCCTGGGTGACAAAGTGAGACTCTGTCCCAAAGAGAAACCAGCGTTGGTTACGGAATTGGTTGAATATGTTTAATAGATCCATGCGATGCAGTACTAAGTAGCTATATTATTCTCTGAGGGCTTCCATAACAAATGACCACAAACTGGCCTGTTTAAAACAACGGAGATTTCTTCTCTCCCAGTTCTGGAGGCCAGCATCTGAAATGCAGATGTTGGCATAGCCAAGTTCCTTCTGAAAGCCTGGAGGTGGGACCTGTTTCCTGCCTCTCTCCCAGCTTCAGGTGGCCGCCGGCAACTCTCGGCATTCCTTCCTGCTATAGTTTAGTTTGCGTGTCTCCTCCGAATCTCATGTGAAAATGCCATCCCCAGTGTCGGAGGCAGGGGCTAAGGGGAGGCTTCTAAAGCAACCCTGATTTCTAAACACCCACGACCATAGGTCATGGGGAGGGATCCCCTCATGAATGCCTTGGTGCTGTCCTTGCAGTAATGAGCGGGTTCTTGCTCAATCAGTTCCTAAAAGAACTAGTTGTTTCAAAGAGCCTGGCACCTCCCTCCTCTGTCTTTTTCTTCCTCTCTTGCCATGTGCTCTTCACACATTTCAGCTCCCCTTCACCTTCCGCCATGAGTGGAAGCCTCCCGAGAGTTTCTTCTTATAGGAACACCAGTCACTGGATCTAGCGTCCACTCTCATCAAGGGAGGCCCCTGCTTAGCATTATTACATCAGCAAAGGCTCCATTTGCAAATAAGAACACAGTCACAGGTTCTGCGTGGACATAAATTTGGAGGAGACATTAACCCAGGACAGTAACCATCAAAGTGATGTTGAAAAAAGTCCAGAACTTATTAAGTGAAAATAAAAGCATACTACAACATGATACAAATTTATTTTTGTAAAAAGAAAAAAAGCTGCTTGTGTGAGCGACATTTTACTTGCTGTGTTCTCCCAATTACTGATCCTTATCATCCAAACTCAAGGAAACCCTTCATAAGAAAATTCGGGGTCTTCTGATAGTCCCGAAAAAGTGACCACATTAAAAACTATAGGCCAACATGCTGAATCCCCGTCTCTACAGAAAACACAAAAAAATTAGCTGGGTGTGGTGGTAGGTGCCTGTAATTGCCACTTTTTAAGGCTGAGGCAGGAGAATCGCCTGAACCCCGGAGGCAGAGGTTTTCAGTGAGCTGAGTTCATGCCATTGCACTCCACCTTGGGCTACGAGGGTGCAACTCTGTTAAAAAAAAGAAAGAAAAAGAAAAAAGAAAAAAACCAAAAAACACTATAAAAGGTCCTTTGATACAAATGAATTATGTGTTATGAAATGATTGATTCTGATGGGGAAGGCATGGGTATATTTAGAATAGGCAGCTCAGTAAAAATTTTAAAATCAAGAAGAGATAATAAAAGTGACAGAGACAGCTCATGCGTGGTGGCTTACGGCTGTAATCCTAGCCCTTCGGGAGGCTGAGGTGGGTGAATCACCTAAGGTCAGGAGTTCAAGACCAGCCTGGCCAACATGATGAAACCCCGTTCCTACTAAAAATACAAAAATTAGCTGGACATCATGACACATGCCTGTACTCCCAGCTAATTGGGAGGCTGAGGCCTGAGAATTGCTTGAACCCAGGATGCAGAGGTTATAGTGAGCTGAGATTGTGACATTGCACTCCAGCCTGGGCAACAGAGTGAGACTCCATCTCAAAAATAAATAAATTAATAAATTCAAAATAAAAGTGACAGAGACATTGATGGATAGCTAAATAGAGATGGAATGGGGAACTAATGAAGCATCT
>NW_022440056.1:0-7939 GCF_009761245.1 Sapajus apella
GGGGCCTGAGGGGGGAAGAGCGGGGGTCTGAGGGGGGAAGAGCGGGGGCCTGAGGGGGGAAGAGCGGGGGTCTGAGGGGGGAAGAGCCGGGGCCTGAGGAAGGGCTGTGGGCCTGGCGCCCCTCTGAGCTCTGGCTGCTGGCGGCCCAGAGGGTCTGGGACGGCGTGTGCAGTGCCCAGGGCGGCAGTGGAGTCCCCACACTGGCTTAGAACGGCGCAGAGCTCCCCAGGCCCTACACCGCCGGAGTCTGGGATCAAGATCTCGGCAGCGCCCTGCACCTCTGAAGGCTGCAGAGAGGGTCCTTCCTGCCTGCAGCCTCTGGTGGCTCTGGCAACCCTGCCATTCCTCGGCTCGCAGGGGCCTCCCTCCCTCCTCTGCAGGGTCACCAAGTGTTCTCTGGGAATTCTGGCCTCGTCTTGCCGCTGGGCGCATCTGTCCCTGACCCAGTGCCTCCTCCTTAGGGACGCCGGTCCCTGGATTAGAAGCCACGCTAATGATGTCATCTTTAGCTTGCTTACCTCTTTGAAGACCATTTCCAAGTCACATCCCATTCACAGGGGCTGGCGCTCAGGACTCAGACGTGCTTTCCTGGGGACGCAGTCCCCGAGCAGCTGGCTCAGCTCTGCAGGGGGCGAGGCACTGGCGCAGAGCGGCTTTATCCTTCGGGTTCTCAGCGCGCGAAGGCCCCGTCCTGAGGATGCGTCCTGTCACTTCTGGCGAATTCCTTTCTGTGCTCTTCTGCCTTCAAAAGGGACTGGCCTCCAGATGGAAGGTGCATTGCGCAAAGGAAATGGAGTCACTCTGACCGGCTCACGGGGAGCACACCCGGCCTGTGCGTTCCACTGGGACCCCAGGTCCTGTTGCTTCTGTTCAGGAAGAATGTCTCTGATCTAACAAAATAGTCTTAGAGTTATCATCGCCTGTGCGTGTCTCTGATGATGCCGTAACTGCTGTTCACGAACGTGGTGCCCACCCTCGTTTTATCAGTGCCTCTGCAGCTGAGTTGGGAGTGGGGTGGAGAAGCCTGTGCCTGAGTTATTTCTGGTGCTGTGTTTGCCGTGGGGATGGGCAGGGCCGGAGCTCCCAGCCCCTGTGAAGGTGCCTTCTGGACCTTCTCTGCTTGGCGAAAGCAGCTGAAGGTCGGAGGCCGTTAAATTCTTTTCTTTCGTTTCCAGATGGCATGGCCATATACATACACCTCTTCTTCCTGAGGCGGCCTGCAGGGATTAGGAAGCCTGATGCTGAGAACTGTAGCTGGTTTCTTTGGGGTAGAATCCAGAGGAATACTTGCAGAGGAAATCTTTGGATCGGCCTCTTAAGTTTAAGGGACTTAGAGGAGACAGAGGCACCAGATACGAACCCTGGGCCCCAGCGAGTGGTGGGAGGGCTGTGGGCAGAACAGAGATGTGGGTTCTTCTTCGTTGCAGAGCAGGGGTGTTTGATCCTCAAAGGCTCATGTCAGGCCAGGTGACCAGAGCGAATAGGTGCATGTCCTGGTCTGGACGTGACAATGGCTGATTCTACCGGGTTAGCCAGTCCTTAGCCCCGTGATGCAGTGGTGCGGCCTGGCCATGGCCCTCGCCCTTTCAGAGATGCTGGTCTCCTAACACAGCAAGGAGAGGTGACCTCCCTTCCTCCAGTGCACGCTGGGCTCTCCCTGTGCCCCCTGAGCCAGGGTGTGCTCCCAAGAGTCTGCGGCTGCCCCCGCCTCCTGGGCTCCTGGGGCTGCCCCTCCATGGGCTCCAGCCAGGGTTGCCTTGCACCGGACACAGCAGCTCTAGGTAAACAATGGCCCTGGCCAGTGTTCTAAAAAATTAGGGCCTTTGGCCGGGCGCAGTGGCTCACGCCTGTAATCCCAGCACTTTGGGAGGCTGAGGAGGGTGGATCACTTGAGGTCGAGAGTTGAAGACCAGCCCGACCAACATGAAGAAACCGTGTCTCTACTAAAAATACAAAATTAGGTGTGGTGGCGCATGCCTGTGATCCCAGCTACTCGGGAGGCTGAGACAGGAGAATCACTTGAACCTGGGAGGTGGAGGTTGCGGTGAGCCGAGATCGCCCCTTGCGCTGCAGTCTGGGCAACAAGAGCGAAACTCCATCCCAAAAAAAAAGGAAAAAATGGGCGCCTTCTTCCTGAGGCTCCTACTGTTCAAGCAGTGTTTTCCCTCGAAGTTAAGCACTGATTTCACGGGCGCGTCAGTTAGTGACGTCTCTCCTCCTGGTTTCTGGTTTCCACGTCTCTCCTCTGCCGTCTCTCACTGGCCTTGCCGGCTCCAGCTGCTTCTCCTGTGGTTCACTCTATTCTTTCCCCTGCCGTCTGAACGGGCCCCCGTCCTGGATTCAGGAGGGAAGGGAGGAAACGGGAGGGAGCCGGGCGCTGCTTCTCCTGACCTTGCTCTTCCAGCCCTTTGAAGGTTTCAAACTCCCTGCTTTCCGCCTCTTCCTCTGCTGCCTGCACGCTGTCCTTCACATCCCGGCCTGCTGCAGCCTGGTCCTCAGGGACTTCAAGAGAGGGTCCTGTCAGGGCCGCGTTCTGCTGGGTTTTCAGCCCTGAAATGTCCGGAGAATGTTGGTCTGAGCTGGAGAGGAGATAGCAGGGTGGACGCGACCCTGGAGAAAAGCCTGGGCCCTTTTCTGGCTCAGAGTTGAATGATTCACAAGTGGCCCTTGCCTGAAACGCACAATGGTGGCTTTCTTGGAGAACTGTTGATTTCCAAAATATAAGTACAGGGCAAACTTTAAGGCTGCAGAAGGAAGTGAAGGCTTTTGATGTTGTTTGCAAATCCCTGGTTTCCAACTGAAGACCCTGAGGGTTTGGGGGATCCCAGGCCTGACCTCCTCCCAGTTTCAGGGGAGCTGCCTCCTCCGATTCTCCTTCAGGGCCTCTCTTGGGGTGGGACCCATTTCCTCTTTGAAAATGATGTCACAGTCATCTTACTGTAGGCCATGAGCACTCACAGCGTGTTCCACAGGCGGCCACGGCTCTGCTCCGCTGGAGAAACCTCCTTCCCAAACGCTGTCTTGGTTTCTCAATCATATTTTTAGAAAGTGAGGCTGGGTGGCTTGTGGGTTCCAGAAGCATGGAGGCTGAATTGCAACTGTGGAAATACGGGAGTGAGAAACACAGTGGAGATGCCAAAGGGAGCATTGTGTCAGGACAGGGGGTTGTGGGGTGCCCACGTGCTCCGCCTCAGTTGTCCCAGAGGTTCTCGCTCAGGCTTCTGGTCCGATTTCTTCACCTCACAAACTCAGCATTTGGCCAAGAATGAGGGCTCTCAGGCTGCTCCTGAGGAGGCCCAATACCAGCCCACAGAGCCAGGACTGATGTGAAGTCTACCTTCACCCCCTCCCCTGAGAAAGGTTAGCCCATGGGAGCTGGGAGCCACGTGAAGTGCACATCTGCCCCTCTCCAGTGAAAGGTTAGTCCACGGGGGCCGGGAGCCATGTGAAGTCCACATCCATCCCTCCCTTGTGGAAGGTTAGCGCATGGGGGCCAGGAACCACATGAAGTCCACATCTGCCCCCTCCCCACACCAAGGGTCAGCAGTGCCCTGCCTTTTAATTTTCTCTTTATTTCAACAGGATCACATGATTTCATTTAAGAGCGTTCCCTTCACCATTTTGAAGTGGAAGCCAGGAGACGTGGTGTCTTTCAGTTCCACTAGACTCCCTGTCATTTACATTTCTCTCCCACATGTCTGTGGAAGGATGACCAGGGCCCGGCCTGGGCATGTGGGTAAACTCCTGGCTGTGGCTGGGCGCTCTCCATGGGAGAGCCAGCTCCACCTGGGGCTGGGGTAGGCGAGCCCAGTTGAGTCTAGGAGCCCAGGCCTGGACCTGCCTGGTTGGGGGAGGTGACAGAGGTGCAGCACGGGAGGACAAGGTATGTGGTGCCCGTGAGTGGCAGCTCCTGGGCCAAAAGGGTTGAGTATCATGGCGGTGGGGTCCTTTGAACCGTCTGTCACCAGTATACCCAGGGCAGTGCCACTGACGCAGTGCCCAGAGCCAAGGGGCTGCCAGATTGTTACTGCTGCATGTCGTGTGTTCACACAGCCTCGCGGGGGACAGGGCGGTGTGGTCAGGCCTCTTGATGGGGCCTCCTTGTGCCCGACCTGTCATGGGATATGTGGAGCGCACTCTGCCTTTTTCCTGGCATCCTGTACATCTGAGTGGAAGTGCTTGGCAGGGTGAGGGCACCTCTGTGGGCTCAGCAGCCAGCTTTGAAAGAGTGGCTGGGGTGCTCCCCACAGCCAGGCCCACACAGCTTCCTCTCGCACCAGCTCACAGGGAAGAGGGTCTTGGTTTTATCTTTAACTGGTAAAATTGGTTTTGGTGTATGATTATGTAACAGCTACGAACACAAGCAATTATCTTACATTGTAAGTATTTGAGTAAAAAGAATAATTTCCATCAATAAGGGTGCATATGGCATGCGTCACTCAGCTTCCCCAAAGTCCGTGCTGCACCGTCCTGTGGGCGTCTGAGGGCAGCCTCAGAGCCTGTTCTCGGCCCGTCCCGACGGATGTGGTTTGCTTTGTATTACTAAAGAGTCCAGCCCACCAGATCAGGCCATCTCCTCCTGAGATTTTCCACAAATACATTCCATCATCCTCGGTATTTTACCTGTGAATTGTTAGGGAAAATCTATCAGTAGCAGAGATACTGATTCCGTAATTTTTCCTAAATAGACACTTACTCCGGTTGAAACCACAAAGCCTAAATAATACATTAGCAGGTGAAGCTCATGGAGCTCCTTCCACCCTCGGCGCCGACCCCGGCTTCCATCTAAATCGATATCTGCGCTGCCTCGATGGAGCCCAGCGTGGGCCGTGCTTGGCGTACAGAGCAGCCCAGGGGTCTTCGGGAAGCCGCCGCCCCTTCCAAACACAACTGCCTTTGAAGCCCCTATTAATCGCCAATAACAACTGCTGCCTCCATTACAAAAGGAATTGAAAGCAAAAATAAGACCCAGACAATGGAACATAAACGGAAGAGCAAATCCCGCTCTGGACTGGAATTGTCCGCTGGGCTGGCTAATCCCTGGCCGGGCGCTGGGAGCGTGGGCACTGCGTTTCTCAGGGTCTGCTTTCTGATCTTGTGTCAATTACCTCACAAAGCCTTCACGCCACACAGCAAATCCTTTTTATAAGTGTTTTAGTTTTTGTTCGATATTTTATGTTTCTGCTTCTAAATCTTACTTGCCAATATCCAGCTGATAAGCCGGGCAGGGAAATACAAACACACACGCCATCGTCCCCCACGGTTGTCACATACGTGTGCGGCTTTTTCAGCCTAACTGAGGTTATTTGATACTCGTGTGTGTTCTATGTGGAGTTAGGCCTTGTCACGTAAAAGCAGTTGTGTTCCTGCAGGGCTGTTAAAGAAGTAAACCAAGACGGCCATACAACTGAGCATCTAAAATCCGACACTGCTTTCTGGGGAAGGCAGCCGGCCGCGGCGGGGGTGCCGGGAGAGACGTGGGGATGTCGGTACCTTCAGCGTGGCCTAAACGAACACCCACCCAGGCGTATCATGCCACGGGGCCTTGTCTGTGTTTTAAAATATTAACAAAGTAGTTTGGATGTTTCCTAATAGAGCAGGTGAGGGTACCACAGCCACATTGTGGCTTTACCCACCAATCTCGTTACCAACCAGCACCCTGACAAGGAGGCCCAGCTCCGCCACTTTCTGAAGTCACGCCTTTCTCTCCTGAGCTCCAAAAGTGCAGAGTGTTTGTCAGACTCAAAGGTCAAGTCCTCCCTAGACAGGGCTGCACGTGTCTTTGTCCAGCGCACATTTACCTGCTTTCCTCAGGGCACCTGTCACTGCAGAGTCCAGCTGCTGCTTACCCGTCTAAGAAGAAGAAACGCTCATTCTGACAGTCACAAACCGCCCAGTGCCCACAGCCAAGCAGGCAAGTGCTCTGCAGGCCCTGGACCCCACCGTCTTTTTGTTTCTGTTTTCCTTTTTCTTTCTTAGGTAAATATTGTTGCATATTGAAAACCTCCTGTGTGTATGACATTTCTCTAAGTGCAGTAGCGGAAGTGAAAGAGGCAGTGGAAGGGAATTTACAGAAGTGTTGAGAGCACGGCTGCAGTTGCTCCTGCTTTATTCTCCCTGGAATGCCGTTGTCAGCTCCCGCCGTGGCCAGGCTGGCCTTGGCCCCCTGCTGTCCCTAGGCAGTTTTCTCTTCCACTGTCTGTCACGAGGCATCTCATTTTCAACCCCACAGATCAGTTCCGTGGGTCAGGAACCGCACCTGGTCCTTGTTTAACTGGAGGGCTGAGGATGCCCTCCTGGCTTAAAATGGCTGGGACCTCATGGAGGGTGCAGGCAGTGAGTGTCCCCAGAATCACAGCTGCACAGGTGCTTGTGTGCCCAGGGAACAGCCAATGCACATCTTGGCAATCATTTTGGCATTTTTTTCCTCTTAAAAATCTAAATGCATACGTTTCACTAGAGATCTTTAAATTACAGAAGGCTGCAGAGTGATTATTTCAGCTGAGTGGACAGCTCAGGGAACCCATGTTCTTTTGATTGATTTGCTTCTTGGAAGGAACTGACTGCAGGTTTGCCCAGATTGACCAGTCAATTAAGTCAGCACAAGCCTTTCAGGCACCCTGGGTTTCTGATGTACAAATGCTGAATGGCAGTGAGGACTCAGAACCCCACCACCCTGGAGCTTTGCTGGGGTGCATTGAACATGTTCACACCCCCCTGGAGCTTTGCTGGGTGCACTGGGCATGTTCACACCCCCCTGGAACTTGGCTGCGGGGCATTTGGCATTTTCACAGAAGACAAAAAGACCGCCATACATCAAGGGTAATTGAAACTGCTGATAGATACCAGTGATTAGCTATTTGGAGGTAATGGTGGCATCTGCCAAATATTGAGCCCACATGCGTGCCCTGTGTGCGGTGTGTGCCTGCTCTCGTGTGTGCGCGCACTCAGGAGGGACCCATGCAACTGAACGGCTTGAGGAGGGAAGAGGGTGAGGAGGCCATGACACACTGGGGCATGAAGATTTGTCTGCTCATTTCAGGACAGGCTCTTACGGATGTGTGTGTCTGCGGAGTGCAGGCTCAGGGTCTCTAGGCACGGCCTTCCTCAGCTTCAGGAAACGCTGCAGTCCGGGCAGCGGGCAGGGCGAGCGGGGCCGGGGGGAGGTGGGGGCAGACACCACGAAGAGGGTCAGCAAGGCCTGAGCCCGGCTCCTCTCCTTTGCAGTGGACGGGCCAGTTCTGCGGAATGTGCGTGTCTGAAAATTCTGCTTATTTCAAAGCACAGATTAGAAAAAAGTTTTTTTAAAAAGTGTTAATCGCAACAGACAAAAATACAGCCACAGTAGAGGCCAAGAAACGTTCAGATGTCGGGAGGGGCTCCGACCGCGGAGCACGGCCCTGGAGCAGAGCCCCGGCGGGGTGTGCGGGGGCGGGGCGGGGCCTCGCGGGGTGTGCGGCCGCCTGTGGGAGTTTCCCGGGACGCAGGCTGGCCGCGCTCGCCCGCGAGCTCCTCCTTCAGCCGGATGTCGGAGAAACAGGCCCGGATTGGCGTCTGGCGCCTCCTCGACGTGGGCTCCTGTGAATCCGTTAATGCGGTTTTCTGTGCCGCGTTGTGAGTTTCCAAGGTCAATGAGTCAAAACTTGCTGACCCTCCTGAGCCGTCAGAACGCCGCCACCGTTCTGCTTCACGCTTCATTTTTGTTACCAGGGATGAGTGCACCCTGAGAGCAAAGCCCTTTCCCGTTTCCCGTTTAGGACCAAGCGGGTTCAGACTCACAGGGGCCACCCTGCTCCTGCCGTCCCCTGCCGCGGTGAAACTGGGCGACCTTGGAGGGAAACGCTAGCCTCGATCGCCGAGACTGCGAAGGTCCAGGGTCCTGTCTCCTTTTCTAACTACTTTTGGAGTAACCCAGCAGTGCCCTGCTCCAGGGGTGCTC
>NW_022440057.1:0-7936 GCF_009761245.1 Sapajus apella
ACTCGCTGAATCTAAACATAGATGCAACTTCCTAAGGTGAACGAACACAAAGCAGAGCAGTTTGAAATAGACGTTTCGCCTGTGTTTTAAATGCAGTCTTACTGGTAGTTCTCATATGCCTGTATATGGCTGCAAATATCTGTTTCTAGATTCTCGAAGCAAAGGATTTCTGAACTACTGCAAACACACATCAGTTTAACTGTGTAAGTTGATTGTACAGCTTGACAACCATTCTGCTAGATAGCTGCGTTTTTGTTTTAGAGGAAGATGTTTGTGATTACGGCCTACAGGCTCTTTCACACTGGAATATCCAAACGCTGCTTTTAAAAGTAACGTGTTTCTAACTCGCTGAATAGAAGCATAGATGCAACTTCCTAAGGTAAACGAACACAGAGCAGAGCAGTTTGAACTACACGTTTCTCCTGTGATTTAAACGCAGTCTTACTGCTACTTCTTATAAGCCTGTATATAGCTGGAAATATCTGTTTCCATACTCTCCAATAGACGGGAGTTCTGAACTGCTGGCCACACACATCAGTTTATCTCTGTTAGTTGATTGTACAGCTTGACAACCATTCTGCTAGATAGCTGCGTTTTTGTTTTAGAGCAAGATATTTCTCATTACAGCTTATAGTGTCATTCACTATGGAATATCGAAACGCAGCTTTTTAAAGAAACGTGTTTCTAACTTGCTGAATCTAAACATAGATGCAACTTCCTAAGGCGAACGAACACAAAGCAGAGCAGTTTGAACTAGACGTTTCTCCTGTATTTTAAACGCAGTCTTACTGCTTTGTCTTAAATGCCTGGGTAAGCCTGGAAATATCTGTTTCCAGATTCCCCAAAAAAAAGACTTCAGAACCTCTGCACTCACACATCAATTTAACTAAATAAGGTGATTTTACAGCTTGACAACCATTCTGCTAGATAGCTGCGTTTTTGTTTTAGAGCAAGATATTTCTCATTACAGCCTTTAGACTCAGTCACTCTGGAATATCCAAACGCAGATTTTAGAAGAAACGTTTTTCTAACTCGCTGAATCTAAACGTAGATGCAACTTCCTAAGGTGAACGAACACAAAGCAGAGCAGTTTGAAATAGACGTTTCTCCAGTGTTTTAAACGCAGTCTTACTGGTAGTTCTCATATGCCTGTATATGGCTGGAAATATCTGTTTCCAGATTCTCGAAGCAATGGATTTCTGAAATGCTGCAAACACACATCAGTTTAACTCTGCAAGTTGATCTTACAGCTTGACAACCATTCTGCTATATAGCTTCGTTTGTGTTTTAGAGCAAGATATTTCTTATTACACTCTACGGTCTCATTCACTTTGTAATATACAAACGCAGCTTTTGTAAGGAACGTGTTACTAACTCGCTGAATCTAAACACAGATGCAACTCCCTAAGGTGAACGAACACAAAGCAGAGCAGTTGAAACTAGGTGTTTCTCCCGTATTTTAAACGCAGTCTTACTGATAGTTCTGATAAGCCTGTATGTGGCTGGAAATATCTGTTTACAGATTCTCCAACGAAAGGATTTCTGAACAACTCCTCACACACATCAGTTTAACTCTGTAAGTTGATTGTACAGCTAGACAACCATTCTGCTAGATAGATGCGTTTTTCTTTCAGTGCAAGATTTTTCTCATTACAACCTACAGTCTCATTCACTCTGGAATATCTAAACGGAGCTTTTAGAAGAAAGGAGTTTCTAACTCGCTGAATTTGAACATAGATGCCACTTCCTAAGGTGAACGAACACAAAGCAGGGCAGTGTGAACTAGTCTTTTCTCCTTTGTTTTAAAGGCAGTCTTAGTGCTATTTCTTCCATTCCTTTAAATTGCTTTAAATACTGTTTCCAGGTTCTCCAAAGAAAGGATTTCTGAACTACGGCACACACACATCAGTTTAACTCTTTAAGTACATTGTACAGCTTGACAATAATTCTGCTAGATAGATGCGGTTTTGTTTTACAGCAAGATATTTCTCATTAGAGCCTTTAGTCTCAGTCACTCTGGAATCTCCAAACACATCTTTTAGAAGAAACGTGTTTCTAACTATCTGAATGTAAACATAGATGGAACTTCCTAACGGGAACTAACCCAAAGCTGAGCAGTGTGAACTAGTGGTGTCTCCTGGGTTTTAAATGCAGACTTACTGCTAGTTCACATATGCATGTAAAAGTCTGGTAATGTCTGTTTCTAGATTCTCCAAAGAACTGCTGCACACACACATCAGTTTAACCATCGAAGTTGATTGTACTGCTTAACAGCCATTCTGCTACATAGCTGCCTTTTTGTTTTGGAGCAAGATATTTCTCATTAGAGTCTACAGTCGCATTCAGTCTGGAATATCCAAACGCAGCTTTTGCAAGAAACGTTTTTCTAACTCGCTGAATCTAAACATAGATGCAACTTCCTAAGGTGAATGAACACAAAGCAGAGCAGTTTGAAATAGACGTTTCTCCTGTGTTTTAAACACCGTCTTACTGGTAGTTCTCATATGCCTGTATATGGCTGGAAATATCTGTTTCCAGATTCTCGAAGCAAAGGATTTCTGAACTGCTGCAAACACACAACAGTTTAACTCTGTAAGTTGATTATACAGCTTGACAACCATTCTGCTAGATAGCTGCGTTTTTGTTTTAGAGCAAGACATTTCTCATTATGGCTTTTAGTCTCAGTCATTCTGGAATATCCAACGCAGCTTTTAGAAGAAACGTGTTTCTCACTCGCTGAATCTAAACATAGATGCAACTTCCTAAGGTGAACGAACACAAAGCAGAGCAGTTTGAACTAGACGTTTCTCCTGTGTTTTAAACGCTGTCTTACTGCTATGTCTTAAATGCGTGGGTAAGGCTGGAAATATCTGTTTCCAGGTTCCCCAAAGAAAAGATTTCAGAACCTCTGCATACACACATCAATTTAAATCCATAAGATGATTTTACAGCTTGAGAACCATTCTGCTAGATAGGTGCGTTTTTGTTTTAGAGCAAGATATTTCTCATTACAGACTTTAGTCTCAGTCACTCTGGAATATCCAAAAGCAGATTTTAGAAGAAACGTTTTTCTGACTCACTGAATCTAAACATAGATGCACCTTCCTAAGGTGAATGAACACAAAGCATAGCAGTTTGAAATAGACGTTTCTCCAGTGTTTTAAACACTTTCTTACTGGTAGTTCTCATATGCCTGTATATGCCTGGAAATATCTGATTCCAGGTTCTCGAAGCAAAGGATTTCTGAACTGCTGCAAACACAAATCAGTTCAGCTCTGTAAGTTGATTGTACAGCTTGACAACCATTCTGCTAGATAGCTGCATTTTTGTTTTAGAGCAAGATGTTTCTGATTACGGCCTACAGGCTCTTTCACACTGGAATATCCAAACGCTGCTTTTAGAAGAAACGTGTTTCTATCTCGCTGAATCTAAACATAGATGCAACTTCCTAAGGTGAACGAATAAAAAGCAGAGCAGTTGGAACTACGTGTTTCTCCTCTATTTTAAATGCAGTCTTACTGATAGTTCTTATAAGCCTGTATGTGGCTAGAAATATCTGTTTCCAGATCTCCAATGAAAGGATTTCTGAACAACTGCACACACAATCAGTTTAACTCTGTAAGTTGATGGTACAGCTAGACAGCAATTCTGCTAGATTGATGCGTTTTTATTTTAGTGCAAGATTTTTCTCATTACAGCCTATAGTCTAATTCACTCTGGAATATCTAAACGCAGCTGTTAGAAGAAACGTGTTTCTAACTCGCTGAATGTAAACATAGATGCAACTTCCTAAGGCGAACGAACACAAAGCAGAGTAATTTGAACTAGACGCTTCTCCTGTATTATAAACGCAGTCTTACTGCTAGATCATAAATGCCTGTGTAAGGCTGGAAATATCTGTTTCCAGATACCCCAAGAAAAGATTTCAGAACCTCTGCACACACACATCAATTTAACTCCATAAGATGATTTTACAGCTTGACAACAATTCTGCTAGAAATCTACGTTTTAGTTTTAGGGCATGATATTTCTCATTACAGCCTTTAGTCTCAGTCACTCTGGAATATCCAAACGCATATTTTAGAAGAAACGTTTTTCTAACTCGCTGAATCTAAACATAGATGCCACTTCCTAAGGTGAACGAACACAAAGCAGAGCAGTGTGAACTAGGCTTTTCTCCTTTGTTTTAAAAGCAGTCTTAGCGCTAGTTCTTCCATTCCTGTATATTGCTTTATCTGTTTCCAGGGTCTCCAAAGAAAGGATTTCTGAACTACGGCACACACACATCAGTTTAACTCTTTAAGTACATTGTACAGCTTGACAACAATTCTGCTAGATAGATGCGGTTTTGTTTTACAGCAAGATATTTCTCATTACAGCCTTTAGCCTCAGTCACTCTGGAATATCCAAACACAGCTTTTAGAAGAAACGTGTTTCTAACTCTCTGAATGTAAACATAGATGGAACTTCCTAAGGGGAACGAACCCAAAACCGAGCAGTTTGAACTAGACGTTTCTCCTGTGTTTTAAACGCAGACTTACTGCTAGTTCCCATATGCATGTATAAGGCTGGTAATGTCTGTTTCTAGATTCTCCAAAGAACTGCTACACACACACATCAGTTTAACCATCTAAGTTGATTGTACTGCTTAACAGCCATTCTGCTACATAGCTGCCTTTTTGTTATAAAGCAAGATATTTCTCATTAGAGTCTATAGTCGCATTCACTCTGGAATATCCAAACGCAGCTTTTAGAAGAAACGTGTTTCTAACGCGCTGAATCTAAACATAGATGCAACATCCTAAGGTGAAGGAACACAAAGCAAAGCAGGTTGCACTAGACCTTTCTCCTGTGTTTAAAACACAGTCTTACTGCTAGTTCTTATAAGCCTGTATATGGCTGTAAATATCTGTTTCCAGATTCTCCAACGAAAGGATATCTGAACTACTGCACACACACATCAGTTTAACTCTGGAAGTTGATTGTACAGCTTGACAACCATTCTGCTAGATAGCTGCGTTTTTGTTTTAGAGCAAAATGTTTCTCATTATGGCCTACAGGCTCTTTCACACTAGAATATCCAAACGCTGCTTTTAGAAGAAACGTGTTTCTAATGCGCTGAATCTAAACATAGATGCAATTTCCTAAGGTGAACGAACACAAGGCAGAACAGTTTGAAATAGACGTTTCTCCTGTCTTTTAATCGCAGTGTTACTGCGAGTCCTTATATGCCTCTAAATGGCTGGAAATATCTGTTTCCATATTCTCCAATAGACAGGATTTCTGAACTGCTGGCCACACACATCAGTTTATCTGTGTAAGTTGATTGTACAGCTTGACAACCATTCTGCTAGATAGCTGCGTTTTTGTTTTAGAGCAAGATATTTCTCATTACAGCTTATAGTGTTATTCACTCTGGAATATCGAAACGCATCTTTTTGAAGAAACGTGTTTCTAACTCGCTGAATGTAAATATAGATGCAACTTCCTAAGGCGAACGAACACAAAGCAGAGCAGTTTGAATAGACGCTTCTCCTGTATTTTAAACGCAGTCTTACTGCTAGATCATAAATGCCAGTGTAAGCTGGAAATATCTGTTTCCAGATAGCCCAAAGAAAAGATTTCAAAACCTCTGCACACACACATCAATTTAACTCCATAAGATGATATGACAGCTTGACAACCATTCTGCTAGATAGCTGCGTTTTAGTTTTAGAGCAAGATTTTTCTCATTACAGCCTTTAGTCTGAGTCACTCTGGAATATCCAAACGCAGATTTTAGAAGAAACGTTTTTCTAACTCGCTGAATCTAAACATAGATGCAACTTCCTAAGGTGAACGAACACAAGGCAGAACAGTTTGAAATAGACGTTTCTCCTGTGCTTTAATCACAGTGTTACTGCGAGTCCTTATATGCCTCTAAATGCCTGGAAATATCTGTTTCCATATTCTCCAATAGACAGGATTTCTGAACTGCTGGCCACACACATCAGTTTATCTCTTTAAGTTGATTCAACAGCTTGACAACCATTCTGCTAGATAGCTGCGTTTTTGTTTTAGAGCAAGATATTTCTCATTACAGCTTATAGTGTCATTCACTCTGGAATATCGAAAAGCAGCTTTTTGAAGAAACGTGTTTCTAACTCGCTGAATCTAAACATAGACTCAACTTACTAAAGTGAACGAACACAAAGCAGAACAGTTTGAAATAGACGTTTCTCCAGTGCTTTAAACGCAGTCTTACTGGTTGTTCTCATATGCCTGTATATGGCTGGAAATATCTGTTTCCAGATTGTCGAAGCAAAGGATTTCTGAACTGCTGGCCACACACATCAGTTTATCTCTGTAAGTTGATTCAACAGCTTAACAACCATTCTGCTAGATAGCTGCGTTTTTGTTTTAGAGCAAGATATTTCTTATTATAGCCTACCGCCTCATTCACTCTTGAATATCCAAACTCAGCTTTTACAAGAATAGTGTTTCTAACGGGCTGAATCCAAACATAGGTGGAACATCCTAAGGTGAACAAAACAAAGCAGAGCAGTTTGAAATAGACGTTTCTCCTGTGTTTTAAACGCAATCTTACTGCTAGTTCTCATATGCCTGTATATGGCTGGAAATATCTGTTTCCCGATTTTCGAAGCAGAGGATTTCTGAACTGCTGCAAACACACATCAGTTTAACTCTGTAAGTTGATTGCACAGCTTGACAACCATTCTGCTATATAGCTTCGTTTTTGTTTTAGAGCAAGATATTTCTCATTGCACGCTACAGTCTCATTCACTTTGTAATATCCAAATGCAGCTTTTGTAAGAAACGTGTTACTAAATCGCTGAATCTAAACACATATGCAACTTCCTAAGCTGAACGAACACAAATCAGAGCAGTTGGAACTAGGTGTTTCTCCTGTATTTCAAACACAGTCTTACTGGTAGTTCTTATAAGTCTCTATGTGGCTGGAAATATCTGTTTCCAGATTCTCCAACGAAAGGATTTCTGAACAACTGCACACACACATCAGTTTAATTCTGGAAGTTGACTGTACAGCTTGACAACCATTGTGCTAGATAGCTGCGTTTTTGTTTTAGAGCAAGATATTTCTCATTACAGCTTATAGTGTCATTCACTCTGGAATATCGAAAAGCAGCTTTTTGAAGAAACGTGTTTCTAACTCGCTGATTCTAAACATAGACTCAACTTACTAAAGTGAACGAACACAAAGCAGAACAGTTTGAAATAGACGTTTCTCCAGTGCTTTAAACGCAGTCTTGCTGCCAGTTCTTATAAGCCTGTATATGGCTGGAAATATCTGTTTCTAGATTCTCCACCGAAAGGATTTCTGAACTACTACACACACACATCAGTTTAACTCTGTAAGAAGATTGTACAGCTTGACAACCATTCTGCTAGATAGCTGCGTTTTTGTTTTAGAGCAAGATATTTCTCATTACGGCCTTTAGTCTCAGTCATTCTGGAATATCCAAACGCAGCTTTTAGAAGAAAGGATTTTCTAACTCGCTGAATCTAAAAGATCAACTTCCTAAGGTGAACGAACACATAGCAGAGCAGTTTGAACTAGACTTTTCTCCTGTGTTTTAAACCCAGTCTTACTGCTAGTTCTTATATGCCACTAAATGGCTGGTAATATCTCTTTCCATATTCACCAATAGACAGGATTTCTGAACTGCTGGCGACACACATCAGTTTATCTCTGTAAGTTGATTCAACAGCCTAACAACAATTCTGCTAGATAGCTGCATTTTTGTTTAAGAGGAAGAAATTTCTTAATACAGCCTAGAGTCTGATTCACTCTGGAATATCCAAACGCAGCTTTTAGAAGAAAAGTGGTTCTAACGGGCTGAATCTAAACATAGGTGGAACTTCCTAAGGTGAACGAAAGCAAAGCAGAGCAGTTTGAAATAGACGTTTCTCCTGT
>NW_022440058.1:0-7934 GCF_009761245.1 Sapajus apella
TGGATGCTTAGTGCCCTAATTTCTCCTCTCTGTCTATTGCTGCCCCATCTGAGCATCCATTGCTCACCATCAGAAGGTCAACCTCTGATTTTACATCATGATGTAATCACCACTGGAGCCTCACTTTGTTACTAAATTATTGATTTCTTGCACCCAAAATTGTTATCTCTGAGGCTGAGCATTGTAAGAAAATTATCTCTGCTCCTTTTCATTACTGAGAACTGGGGCTTATTTCAGAACAACTTCCACTTATTTTCTATTGGCCCCCGAACTCCCTTTCTTAGAAGTATTGTGAACTCCCCGGCAGAATTCATGGAAACACAAGCGACTAGTGGTGTACACAGTCTGTCTCCCTATGATGATTTCTCTGCTCTTTGTTCTTTGTAATTACTAAATAAAGCAGATTTTAAAATAATGCATGGTACCAATATTTCTTCAGCTTTTGCTAGTGACAAATGCCTTTTTATTTTTAACTGATAATCCGTATTCCCATGTGTTTAAACCTTCTCTTTTAGAGAGATTCAACTAACAGCACTATGGCATTCTGATATTCTGGGTCTCTTCTCAGATCGAATTCCACCTTAATGTTTGGCAAGCGGAGTGGGAGGCATCTGGTCCACCATGACTGTCCATGTGTTTTATTGTACATAGGAACTGGCAGCTCAGTCCCTCTGACTTGGTGTCTAAGGTCACTCCTCCTTGTACACCAGTGCTTGGCTTAAATGCCCAGGTGAAGAAACGTATTTGTGGCCACATAAAGTAAAAGTCATTTGAGAAGAAAATAAGAGATTTGATTTATACATAGAATTGCCTCATGACCAAGAAAATTGTTAGACAAAGTGTATCAACAGTGATCACTATGTGCCTACTTAGAACTGGAATTACACCTCTGGAAATGTATCCTGAGGAGAAAGTGCAAATGCAGAAAGCTCTACGCACATGGATGAGCACCACAGCAATCTTCACAACAGGGAAATGGGACATTAAAGCTGATAAAATTAAAAATCCAAACACCCGGGCGCGGCGGCTCATGCCTGTAATTCTAGCACTTTGGGAGGCGGAGGTGGGTGGATCACCTGAAGTCAAGAGATCGAGACCAGCCTGGCCAACATGGTGAAATCCCATCTCTACTAAAAATATAAAATTTAGTCGGGCTTGGTGGTAGGTGCCAACTGCAGCTACTCAGAAGGCGGAGGCAGGAGAATCACTTGATCCTGGGAGGTGGAGTTTGCAGTGAATACACTACTGGACACCAGACTGGGCAACAGAGCAAGACTCCATCTCGAAAATAAAAATAAAAATCCAAACAGCCAGACACAAAACTCACATGCTTATTCCTTGAAGTGTGAAAGCAAAACAAGCATGGAGATTCCCTTCCTTTCACACTTTAGAATCAGTTTGTTGATATCCACAAAGTAATTTGCTGGGATTTTTATTAGAAGAAACTCAGCATTTTATACTGTGGGTTTTTATTGGGGAAAACTCATAGAATTTTAACTGTGGAGTAAACCTTAATGTTTGAAATCAAAGAAAATGATTTATGAGATTGAGAGATTCTAGAATGGAATGTACAATATGGCAAAAGGATCTAACTATATTACAAATGTATGGAACCACCTCCCTGAAGTGGATGGGGAGAAATAGGCTGACCTAAGGAACTCTGGAAGTGAGTAGAGTCTATGAGACTAAAGGCAAAGAGAATTGTAAGAACTGAATGTTAGTATTGTACTCAAGTTGATAAGGTTGTTTCTTGTGGTGGTGTGACTAACAATCCTGAAACCACTATGCCTGTTCTTTAGTCAGTGTTCTCCAGAGTAATGGAAACTACAGGAAATATATACGCACACTCACGTATATATGTATATCTGCATCTATCTAGCTGTCCATCTATCTGCATCTATATATCTATCATCTGCATCTATCTATGTATCTATCATCTGCATCTATCTATCTGTGTATCTAACTATGTATCTATCTATCTATCTATCTATCTATCTATCTACATCTATCAATCTACCTTCCTATCTATCTATTTAGAGAGAGAGAGATTATAAAGAATTGGTTGATGTGATTTAGGGGGGTTAACAAGTCCCAAGATCTGCAGTGGACAAGCAGGAGACCCAGGAAAACAAATGTTCTGGTTTGAGTCTAAAGGCAGAAAAAAAAAAACAAAAAAACACCCAGATCAAATGCTATTAGGCAGCAACATGGATGGAGCTGCAGGACAGTATCTGAAGTGAATTAACACAGGAACAGAAAACCAAATACCACATGTTATCACCTGTAAGTGGGAGCTAAACATTGAATACACACAGACACAAAGAAGGGAAGAATAGACCCTGGGAACTCCTTGAGGGTGGAAGGTAGGTGGAGGGTGAGGATCAAAATCTACCTATCAAGTAATATGCTCATTACCCCGGGTGGCAAAATAATCTGTGCACCAAACACCAGTGATATATAATATACCATGTAACAAACCTGCATGGGTATCCCCGAACCTAAAAGTTCGAAAATATAAAAAATAATAAAAACATAAAGAGTGCAAGGATAAACCAAAAACTGAGAAGAATGATCTCCTGTCGGGGAGGGAGGGAGGGAACAAGACAGAGAGGAGATGAATGAGGACATCGCTGAGTCTTCTGTGAGCATAATTATAATTTGCTTTGGAACTGCATAAACACTTGATGTATTCTTTCAAATAACAAAAGCACAAAAAAAACTTCAAAAATTGAAAACAATGAAATTAACTCTATATCAAACGTAGTGAAACCCCACAGAGAAAAAGTTTACTTCAAGGGATTTCAAAATCATTTAGATATACATCCCTAGTAGATATACATCCAGAACTAAGATATTCACAAATAAATCATAAACTGCATTCAGTAGTCTTCTTTTTTATAAATAAGTGTTATTGTTGTCAGTATTGTTATCTTGATACTATTATCGATATGTTATAGGATAAAGCAAATAAACAATATGTTAATGTCATTTAGAGCCAAACTTTTCCATGTGAGAAAATGTAAATACAGGTATACATTTTCTATTAGATTGATACAAAAGTAATTACTGTTTTTGCCATTACTTTTGCACCAACCTAATATGATCTTCTATTTGAACTGAAAATATCAGTATAAGCTTCTGATTTGCTATCTTTTAAAAAATCGTTTTACATTTGCCTAGCTCTGTCCATTGAAAAGACTTCGCAGCAAAGGCAACTCAGTAACAATAAGAGCTCCTAGCATCCAAATTCTAGTTGATGTATATCATTTCCCAATGAAAGCAACCAGATGTACAAGGAGAAATAGGTGATTTCACGCCTGTTGCATGACAAGTACAAAACAAGCCTAAGACCTCTGGTCCTGGAAAGCAAGGAACACATCAAAACCAAATGAGGTCTGTCAAAGGACACAGAAGCCAATCTGAAGAGCTCCCATTGCTTCAAACAGGGCCATTTAAGCGCCAAAAGGATTAATGACCGCAGTGGACTGAAACATATCAAATATATTTTTTGTTAAACTGTGAATTCACCATTATATCAAAACAAAAAAAAAATCTTCTTGATTACCTTTGAAGATTGCTAGAGAACCAATCTATTATCTGAAAACTGATAAATAAAGACTAAGAGTCAAACACTTATTCTAAATTTCTTGTATTAATTAAACCTTAGGTTACCTAAAAAGTAAAGATGAAGAGTTCTTCTTTATAGATGAATGCCAACTAATAGACACAGAAGGCATGATAAAATCAGAAAGATGCCATTTTGCAACCTCTAATGAAGTAGTGAATCTGAAAGTTGATGGAATCAATGAATATTAATACATCAGAAGAAAATTGTATTGTGTGCAGTGCTTTATAATGGAGGGATTGGGTTGAAACCACTGAAATCCCTTGATCAGTCCTAACATCACAAAAAGTAGGCAACTAGTTTTACACATCCTATGATATAGCACAAGCGGGTGTACATAGCACCAACTACTGCATAATCTTGCCTGCCACAATGAAAACAAATCTAATCAAGCCTCCACTACAACTACCAACACACAGGAAAAACGGGGGTCGAGAAGGCGTTATGTGATACCAACAGGAAGCAATGAGTCAAATCCAAAATATAAACATTCTGTAGAAACAAATAAAAATGTTTCCACAAATCAATGACAAATAAAAGAAAAAGACAGGGTTCTTCAGAGAATAAAGAACCTTAAAAGACATGACAACCAGTGCAATGTATGAACCTAGCCAGCATGTTGCTTGGAGCAAGCCAGCTCTAAAGAGACATCTTTGAGATAATCAGAGATGAGAACCAGATAATGAGAATATGAAGGAGGTATTGAATAGACTCAATACTGTTACACAACTAGATTATAAATTCACTATTACTTATATATGTATAAAAATATTGACAAGTGAAATGCCTTGATGTCTAGATTTCCTTTAAGAACTTTAAGAAAAGCAGTAGAGGAGTCATATATAAAAAGACCAGGGGAGTTAAACAGAATAATAATGAGAAAATGTTGACACTTGTTTTATCTGTGTGATTCATTCATGGAGGTTTATAAACTATTCTCTTTATCTGTTGGAAAATTTCAATAATACAAAGTTTGTTTAAGCAATGAAGTGGCTTATTACACTGAGAAGAACACAAATATAGTTTGAGATTAAATTTCTAGCGACACTAAAAACGATGTTTTATAGAAAGCATTCAAGTTACTCAAAAATAGCTCAAGGGAAGACAGAGGCCCTAGAGGGCAACATGACATCTACGTTACCGAAGTGTGAGAGAGGAAGAAAATAATATTTCTAAGTTAGGTTATTAGATTAACATTTTACACAATATGATATTTTAAATATAAATGAGTGGCTTCTGAATTTAACCTAGCAGAAGAAAGGGAAGCACTTTCCTCTTCTCCAAAATTATCTAAAAACAGCAAAGAGAACAAAAAACATAAAGGTAGACTCTACCCTCAAACACCAAAAGTAAAAGATCTGAAAATCCCTAAACCAAATAATAATAATTAATAAAAGAATGTCTTCACATACATAGTGAAATACAAACAAGGTTGTTAGGGAAACTCCGAGAGCAGATGCCACAGCTTCAGATCTCAGAAAAAGCCAGTGAAGATTGCTTACAAATAAACAGATCAAAATCAAACGACACTGTAATCACAAAGGAAAACCAAGCAAAGCTTAACACTGAGGTTTTACTACATGCTGGGCACAGTTGACTCATTTAACTCAACTAAATCAATGTAAAGGGCATGTCCTCGTGTGAACATCCAAGAATCCCTTGTTTGCAACAACCCCTACTGGGTGTATGAGCAGGAACCAGGACCCCACTTGCCATGAAGTTTCAAGAAACTACGAAGGCAAAGTTGAATAAGAAGAGAGACAGGTCTACTAGCAGCATTCTGCTGTGAGGCAGAGTAAACAGAGAGGCTGTGAATTGTGAGCCGCTCTGCCATGATCTTTGTTGGCTTGGCTGACTTAAAGAATAAAAGAACTATTCACACAGCCCTGTGTCACAATCAGAACTCCTGTTAGCCTGGATATGGCCCTGGCTCCTCCTCTCAGAATACTTTCTGCAAATGGCAGGTCCAGAGGGGGCTCATCTCATTAAAAATAAGCACTAGACAGAAAGGAACCATTCCAGGATTCACAAAAGATCTCTGCATTCAAAACTGAAAGGAATAAGCAAAACAAACAAAAACCGTAAAGAACACTCAACAGAAAAAGGCGCAATATTGAAAAATAAACTCTATAAAGTGGGAAAGAGAATAGAAAATATAGTGAGATGGTAAAAGATAAAATATTCATCTGCGGAGTGCAGAAAAGGGGTAGAGAAAACAACAAAGCCATGCTCAGAAATGAAGGCCAAATTGGCCAGGCACGGTGGCTCACTCCTACAATCTCAGCACTCTGGGAGTCTGAGGCGGATGGATCATGAGGTCAGGAGTTCAAGACCAGCCTGGCCAACATGCTGATACCCCATCTTTACTAAAAATACAAAAATTAGCCGGGCATGGTGGTGCATGCCTGTAGTTCTAGCTACTCAGGAGGCTGGGACAGGAGAATTGCTTGAACCAGGGAGCTGCAGGCTGCAGTGAGCCAAGATCATGCCACTCTACTTCAGCTTGGGTGGCAGATCGAGATGCTGTTAAAAAGAATAAAAGGAAGGAAGGAAGGAAGGAAGGAAGGAAGGAAGGAAGGAAGGAAGGAAGGAAGGAAGGAGGAAGGAAGGACAAAAAGAAAGAAAAAAAATTGAAAGCGGCACAAGGAGGAAAGGCATTGGTGAACGCTCAGCAATGGACATACTGGAAAAGATGGGGAAAAGCAAACAGCTATGAAAAAGAGATCATAGACACTGTAAGAGAATCAGAAAATATAGAAATGAGAGACAAAGCAGACACAACACAATCACAATTGAAAAAGACAATATTTTTGTGTTTTGTGTATATGAATATGTGAAATATTTTATTTACGTAAAACACTTTCAGACACATACCGAAACATTCACATATTTGCTTTTATGCCTTTCTGTAATGCAGGCTCCCTCTCTCTATATGCCAACTCCCTCCACCTCTTTCTCACTCATACACACACACATAGACACAAACACACATGCACATACATATCAGGTAAAGCACAGAAAAATATCCAAGTAAAGATAGAAGGATACACAAGGAACTGCTAACATTGCTTCCTCCGTAGATAGGAATTAGGTAGCCGGGGAATTGCCTTGAGCTGTATTATTTTGTTGTTTAAGCATGTTTTACCAAAAAAAATTTGTAACATGTATCATGTATTCAATTTGTAAACACATAAATAAATGTGCAAGTAGTACTATTCAAAATGTAAATGGGCAGTCTGCTACATCTACATCTAGAATGTTTAAGTATAAAGAGAATCTTAATAAGCTTCAAATTTTAATATGAAATATGAAGGTTAGAGTCACATATTAAAGGAGACAATAGGGGTATGCAATTAGAAAAACCCAAAGAATGTAAAAGTACAATGAACAGTTAACCTGTTTTATTTAACAAATAAATAGATAGGAAAGAAATGAAGGGAGATTTTTACAATGATTTTTAAAATATATCACTCAAATACAATGTATATAGAGCTTATTTTGATCCTGATTGGGACAACCAAAATTTGAGAAGTAGGTATCAAAAATAGGACCGCTTGAAGAGCAAAGAGACACTTGTTGATTTTAACAAACATGTAAATTTTAACATACAAAAATAGTACTTTTTTAAAAAAGACATCATTTAGACATTAATATTGAATTATTTGTTGAAGACATAATATGACTTCTGGAATTTGCTTTCATACAATCTGGAATAGGAGAGGAAATGGGGTTGAAGTATGAAATAAATCAGGCTGGCCATGAGGTAATCATCAGGGAAGCAGGTGATAGATACATACAAGCCCATTGCAGTGTTCTGCTTCTCTACCTGTTTAAAATTGCACCTAAATGGTGAAACAATTATGTGGAAATGGTAATATTTCTATTAAGGCATTTGTAATACAATGCTTGTGATCTTCAATATATCTGCTGGTAGAAAGTCTGGACTGGGAAGAGGAGAGCACTCTGGACATGTTGATAAACAGCCTAGCATGCAGAACCTTTACTGGAGACAGTGACTAACGCCAACTTCATGAATTCAGAATGTTCTTATTGTGCTGAGATGTCGAGTCAAAGCAGGAGGCAAGAACATTTTCTCTGACTAAAGGAAGCGAAAAATGCAATCTCGGCATTTCATAACTTTTGTAATAATGCAGCTGTCATTTCACTATTTGTAAAGCTCAGCCCTTCCCAACCTGCAAGCTCACCTTCCAGGACTGGGCCCAGCCCATGCTCTCCATATATAAGCTGTTGCCGGGAGCCCGATTCCTAGTCCTGCTTCTCTTCCCTCTCGCCTCCAGCCTCTCACGCC
>NW_022440059.1:0-7932 GCF_009761245.1 Sapajus apella
ATTCATTCCCATAGGTACTAAATGTCAAATGGCTATAGGAGGTGAGGTAGGTTTCATTTTATTGAAAGGAGGTGAGTTATTAGAAACATAATACATTCTACTACTCCGTCTATATTTGTTTCCTAGGGCTGCCTAACAAAATACCATAAGATGGGTGGCTTAAAAGAAAAGAAGTTCATTCTATTACTGTTCTGAAGGCCAGAAGTCAGAAATTAGACTCTTAACCAGGTTTTGTTACCTCTAAGACTATGGGTAAAAATCTTCCTTACCTTTTGGTGGTGGCCATCAATCCTTATCATTTTTGACTTGCAGCTGCATAACTCCAGTCTCTCCTTGTCACACAGCGTTCTCCCTGTGTGTTGCTCTCCGTGTGACATTTTCCTCTTCTCATAAGGACATTATTGGGTTAGATCCTCATTGTATTCTAGTATGACTTTATCTGAATTTCATTCCATTTTTGTAGAATCTATTTCCAAATAAGGTCACATTCACAGGTGCCAGGTTTAGGACTTAAGCATACATTTTGTAGAGACACAATTTAACCCATTACACTATCTCGGCCTACTTCCCACCTCTTGTAATATATCCAGGATCTTCTGCACATTCTCATTCTAATATACATATTGTGTTTTCTATCTCTAATTTCTGCTTTATTGTAGATTGATACTTGTTTTCATCTCTGCCGGTGCCTTCAATTTCATATTCTAATTGGACAGCATTGACCAAACTATAACCATTTAGTTAAATGTATTGTTATTCTTACATAATCTAAAAGGACCAGATGAAAGAGAGATCAATGCATTTTAATAGAATATGGAAAGTACATTGAGATGAGTTTAGATTCCTGATTGAAACTAATCTTTCAGAGTCTACCACTTGTCCAGTTTTGGTTATGTCAAATAATATCTACAGTAACCTTGCAAGGCTGGTAAAATGTCTATTTTCCCAACTGTACTATCTGTGTAAGGCTGGGTTTTCTTCATATATTTCAACCAAAACAGCATGGTGCAACAGACTAAATGCAGAGGCAGATATGAGAATCCTGCTGTCTTAAACTAAGCCCAGTATTTAAAAAGCTGTGCAAAAAAAAAAAAAAGGAAAAAATTAAAACAGTGTACTCTTGTCACTAATCTTTTTTGTGTGGAAAATATGTAGTTTTTTCATAAAATATGTTCTTATGTTAGCACATAGCAGGTTTACTATTTTAAATAAAGTAATTTTCAATCTCTCAGTTTTAAGCTCTTATGTGGTAAATACAGATAGATACAATCCACATAAATAAATAGAAGCTGTTTGGGATCATCAATATCAAAAAATTTGAGAATCACTGATATGGAAAATCAGGGGGGCATTTGGCATGAGATGGGACTGATAGCCTTTCCTCTGAATAGAAATGATAGAAATCATTAGGCCAAAATATTCAGCAACAAATATAGACATTTTTCTACAACTGTTCCATTTAATCCTCCTTCCCCTTTTAAATAAGGGATGGGGTTTCCTGTTTCCTATGTATGATCTTCCTCTACCTGTGCCCTGAAACCAGCAGACTGCCAGTGGCTTGGGCTATTGCTTGTCTCTTCTCTCCTTTGTCTTGCTTGGCCCATCCTTCTACCAGCTGTACTCTTACCAGTCTTTACATGAATTTAGTTTGTTCACCTTGAAAACAATGGACACTTTTAAATTACCAGACATTTCCACCCCAAGGTTTTGTGGTATTAGTGAAAACAGTGCTTGACAGATTGAACACATCAGTGAATGTCAGTTATTTTCTACTTTGTTGCTCCAACAAGAAACCTGGGTGCCATTCTTAAAATCTCCAATTCCCTAATGCCCTCTCATTTATATCCAATTAATCATTAAATTTCAGTATTTTTTTTCGACTGAAGATTTCTAAAACCTACTTACATACCACTATTGACATTACTGCAACCCTGATCTTGGGTTTGAGCTGAACATAACCCCACTAACTAATTTTCCTAGTCTGTTCTTGTCTCTTCCTAGCCCCTTTCCAGAGTACAGATCAAACTGTTATTAACAACAATCTGATCATGTAGCCATCATTCGCAAAGCCCATTGGTGGCTTACTCATTAGTGCTAGTGGGGGGCTGAGCTCTTCCAATATGCAGACAAAGAGAAGAGGGGCACTGGAAGCCACTGTTGCTGATCTGCTGCACTATTACCAAAGGGAGAGAAGTAGAGAAAGCACCTGATTTGGTCCATAATCTCAGCATGAGTTTTCTTAGATCTGAGGAGGACGATCTGTCTTATATTTTGTCTGATTATTTCTTCAAGGAAGTTCAGAAACTCTGGATGGGAGCTTGAAATGATTATGAGAAGTCAAAATAGAAACAGATAACCAGGTGGAAAGATGTGGTCTGGGGAAACAAGAAAGCTAAAGGTTAGTTATATTATCTCTCTTCAAGTTTCTTGCTCAATGGTAGGAATTGCCAGTGTCACTGTAGGCAAAACTTAAATGGAAAGACTGATTTCTAATTTTTATTTTGTTACATGTTTGTATTGTAAAAGAAAATAAAGCAGAATTTAAAAAGGTTTTTCAGCTGAGAATTTTACCTAGAGCCTTGTGTCCACTTAAGAGAAATACTTCAGAATAAAATAGACCAAAGTGTCTGGCTTCCTGGCATGCTTTCCTAATCATTAAATTGAGCTGCCTTAGCAAGCCATTTCAGACATCTCCTGTTTGAAGCAGTCTGCCCCTTAGTGTGACAGAATGTAGCTGATTATCTTTCTATAAGCAAGGACAAGATCTTCAGGTGGTCTGACTTGGATGATAAACCGGGCTCTGGGAGAGATAAAATGCTCTGGGACTAAGAGTAAAAGGCATGGGACAAAGCCAGGAGAAGGAAATTTAGAGCATACAATAAACGGGAAAAAACCCAAACAAGGTGCAGTGGGGAAGTACTACTGGCATTATTTATTCTGGGAACACTGGCCTCTTCTCTGGGTGAAATGCTGAAGCCACTCACCTCGTCAGAACAAGTTGAGATTGTGTGCTTCTCAGGGAAATGTCAGAATAAAGGCATACTAACTAAACCCATTTTATTACAAAAGTCTTGAATATTTTGTGTAGCACCAGGTTTTCTAGAGCAGAATATAGAGAGGAGGAGATCCTGAGACATTAAAAGAAAATTACACTTTATGGTGTTAAACAGGCAAAGAAGTCTTCATTCAAGGTCCTAGCAATAAGGAAGACTGAACTCAACTCCCCAGAACAAAAGGGAGGAGGGCTCTTTAAGCACTGGGGTGGAAAGTACTGAAGGACATTGGCAGGGAGATCAGCTCATGGGATGAGGCCAACTGTGCTTGCTAATTATTCATTGCTGAAGTTGGACTCTTAGCCTTTATGCAGCCTAGGAGGTAGGAGCACTATCACCTTTAAAGGCTACATTTTACAGCATGGCTCCCAGGCCTTGAGAAATAAATTCCTGGGTTGTAAAAGTGACTTCTTAAAAGACTTCTCAAAGGGGAAGAGAAAAAATTTATAACTGAAACGTTTCTGAATAAAATGCTCTAAGAAGAAAAGGGAGGCCAGGGTAAGAAGCCCTAAATTTTGTGAAGCTGAATGGAATGGTAAGGACATCTTTGCCAATATAGGTTACAACTAAACTGATGTGTTTAAGACTCCAGTGAGATTAAAGCTCCAAATTATTGCTTCTCTACTAGTAACAGAAAAGTCTTCAATAATATGTATAATATGTATAAAAGATAAATGATAAATAATAAAAATAAATAAATGGCTTAAATAATAAAATAAATATGTTGGTTTATGTAACTGACAGTTCCAGGTAAAGTTTACGAATGAATTGATCTAGACTGAAGAAGTTTCTTTTTTAAGCGTATTTTAATTTTAATTTATTTTATCTTTTCATAAGTTATTGGGGTACAGGTGTATTTGGTTACATGATAAGCTCTTTAGTGGTGATATGTGAGATTTTGGTACACTTATTACCCAAGCATTATACACTACACCATATTTGTAGTCTTTCATCCCTCACCTGCCTCCCACTCTTCCCCTTCATGTCCCAACAGTCCGTCGTATCATTCTTATGTCTTTGCATCCTCATAGTTTAGCTCCCACATATCACTGAGAACATACAATGTTTGGTTTTCCATTCCTGAGTTACTTCACTCAGAATAATAGTCTCCAATCTCATCCAGGTCACTGCAAATTCTGTTGATTCATTCTTTTTTATGTCTGAGTAGTAGTTCATTGTATATACATACCACAATTTTTTATCCACTCATTTATTAATGAGTATTTGGATTGGTTCCACTATTTTGCAATTGTGAATTGTGCTGCTATAAACATGTGTGTGCAAGTATCTTTTTAATATAATGGCTTCTTTTCCTTTGGGTAGATATCCCTTAGTGGGATTTCTGGATCAAATAGTAGTTCTACTTTTAGTTCTTCAGAAAAATCTCTACACTGTTTTCCATAGTGGCTGTAATAGTTTACATTTCTACCAGCAGTGTGGAAGTGTTTCCTGATCACCACATCCATGCCAACAGCTACTGATTTTTTAATTTTTTTCATTATGGACATTCTTGCAAGAGTAAGGTGATATGGCATTGTGGTTTTGGTTTGCATTTCCCTGATCATTAGTGATGTTGAGCATTTTTTCATATGTTTGTTGGCCATTTGTATATCTTATTTTGAGAATTGTCTATTCATGTCCTTAGTTCACTTTTTGATGGGATTATTTTTTTCTTACTGATTTGTTTCAGTTCATTGTAGATTCTGGATATTAGTCCTTTGTCAGATATATAGATTGTGAAGATTTTCTCTCATTCTGTGGGTTGTCTGTTTACTCTGCTGACTGTTCCTTTTGCCATACAAAAGCTCTTTAGTTTAATAAACTCCAACTATTTGTCTTTGTTTTTATTGCATTTGATTTTGGGTTTTTGGTCATGAAATTATTGCCTAAGCCAATGTCTAGACAGGTTTTTCCAATGTTATCTTCTAGAATTTTTTATAGTTTCATGTCTTAAAGCTCCTAATCCATCTTGAGTTGATTTTTTTTTTTTTTTTTGAGACAGAGTCTCTCTCTGTCTCCAGGCTGGAGTGCAGTGGCACGATCTTGGCTTACTGCAAACTCTGCCCCCAAGTTGAAGCAATTCTCCTGTCTCAGCCTCCTGAGGAGCTGGGACTACAGGTGGGTGCCACCATGTCCAGCTAACTTTTTTATGTTTATTTTTTAGTAGAGACAGGGTTTTACCATATTGACCAGGATGGTCTCGATCTCTTGACCTCGTGATCAACCCACCTCAGCCTCCCAAAGTACTGGGATTACAGATATAAGCCACTGCATCCAGCCTTTGACTTGATTTTTATGTAAGGTGAAAGATGAGGATCCAGTTTCATTCTTCTACATTTGGCTCGCCAATTATCTCATAACCATTTGCTGAAAAGGGTGTTGTTTTTCCACTTTGTTATGTTTGCATTGTTGGAGATCAGTTGGCTGTAAATATTTGGGTTTATTTCTGTGTTCTCTATTCTGTTCCATTGGTCTATGTGCAAGGGAACATTTTTTTTATACCAGCACTGTGCTGTTTTGATGAATATGGCCTTATAGTACAGTTTGAAATCAGGGATTGTGATGCCTCCAGATTTGGATTTTTTTTTTCTCAGTCTTGCATTGGCTATGTGAGGCCTCTTTTGGTAGAGAGAGACCAAAATAAGAATTTTGGAATTGTAAAAAATTCTATGAAGAGTGATGGTGGTATATTGATAGGGATTGCACTGAATTTGTAGATTGCTATGGCAGTGTAGCCATTTTCATAGTATTGATTCTACCCATCCATGAGCATGGGATGTGTTTCCATTTGTTTGTGTCATCTATAATTTATTTAGCAGTGTTTTGTAGGTTTTCTTATAGAGGTCTTTTGACTCCTTGGTGAGGTTTATTTCTAAGTATTTTATTTTCTTTTTTACAACTATTGTGAAAGGGGTTGAGTTCTTGATTTGGTTCTCTGCATGGTCACTGTTGGTGTATAGAAGAGTGACTCATTTGTGTACATTAATCTTGTATACAGAAACTTTGCTGAATTATTTTCTCAGTTCTGGGAGCCTTCTGGAGGTGTATTTAGGGTTTTCAAGGTAAATGATCATATAAGCAGCCAACAGTGACAGCTTGACTTCCTCTGTACTGATTTGGATGCCCTTTATTTCTTTCTCTCATCTGATTGTTTTCGCCAGGACTTCCAGTACTATGTTGAAGAGGAGTGGTAAGACTAGTTATCCTTGTCTTTTTGCAGTTCTTAGAGAGAATGCTTTCAACTTTTTCCCATTCAGTGTTATGCCGGCTGTGGGTTTATCATAAATGGCTTTTATTGCATTGAGGTATGTCCTTTGTATGCTGATTTTGCTGAGAGTTTTAATCATAAAGGGATTCTGGATGTTATTGAATGCTTTTTCTGCATCTATTGAGATTATTGATACAGTTTGGCAATGTCCCCACCAAAAACTTTGATTGAATTATATCTCCCATGATTTCCATCTGTTGTGGGAGGGACCAGGGGGAGGTGATTAAAACATAGGGGCTGGCCTTTCCCATGCTATTCTCACAATAGTGAATAAGTTTCACAAGATATGATGGGTTTATCAGGGGTTTCCAATTTTGCTTCTTTCTCATTTTCTCCTGCCACTTCTGTTTAAGAAGTGCCTTTCACCTCCTGCTATGATTCTGAGGCCTCCCCAGCCATGAGGAACTATATATCCAATTAAACTTCTTATTCTTTCCAGTATTGTATATGCCTATCAGGAGTATGAAACAGACTGATACAGTAAATTAGTACCAGAAGTGGGGGGTGTTGCTGAAAAGATACCCAAAAATATGAAAACAACTTTGGAACTGGGTAATAGGCAGGTGTTGGAACTGCTTGGAGGAGTCAGAAGAAGGGAGAAAAATGTGGGAAAGTTTGGAACTTCCTAGAGACTTGTTGAATGGCTTTGCATAAAATGCTGATAGTGATATGGACAATTAGGTCCAGGCTGAGGTGGTCCCAGATAAAGATGAGGAACTTGTTGGGAACTGGAGTAAAGGTAACTCTTTAGCAAAGAGACTGGCAGCATTTTGCCCCGGCCCTAGAGATTTGTGGAACTCTGAACTTTAAAAAGATAATTTAGGGTATCTGGTAGAATAAATTTCTAAGCAGCAAATCATTAAAGGGGTGACTTGGGTGGGTACTATTAAAGGCATTCAGTTTTAAAAGGGAAAGAGCATAAAACTTAGAAAAATTTGCAGCCTGACTATGCAACAGAAAAACAAAACAAAACAAAACATTTTCTGGGGAGAAATCCAAGTCAGCTGCAGAAATTTACATAGGTAGCAAGGAGCCTAATGTGAATCCCTAAGACCATGGTGAAAATGTCTCCAGGCCATGTCAGAGATCTTCATGGCAGCCCTTCTCATCACAGGTCCAGAGGCCCAAGAGAAAAAAGTGGTTTTGTAGGACAGGCCCAAGGGTCCCTGTGCTGTGTGCAGCCTATGGACTTTGTCCCCTGTTTCCCAACCACTCCAGCTGTGGCTGAAAGGGGCCAATGTACAGCTCAGGCTGTGGCTTCAGAGCGTGCAAGCCCCAAGCCTTGGCAGCTTCTACATGGTGTTGAGCCTTCAGGTGCCCGGAAGTCAAAAACTGAGTTTTGGGAACCACTGCCAAGATTTCAGAAGATGCATGGAAATGCCTGGATGCCCAGTCAAAAGTATGCTGCAGGGGCAGGGCCCTCATAGAGAACCTCTACTATGGCAGTGAAGAAGGAAATGTGGAGTCAGAGCCCCCACATGAAGTCCTTACTGGGGCACTGCCTAGTGGAGCTGTGAGGACAGGGCCACCATCCTTCAGATCTCAGAATGGTAGATCCACCAGCAGCTTGTACCATGGGCCTGGAAAAGCCACAGACACTCAGTGCCAGCC
>NW_022440060.1:0-7932 GCF_009761245.1 Sapajus apella
GCCTCGGCCTCCCAAAGTGCTGGGATTACAGGCTTGAGCCACCGCGCCCGGCAAAGATTTTTTTTTTAATTCTTTACTGTCTCCAGTAATGGACATAAGCAAACCTTAAAGATTTTGAAGGAAATCTCGATTATCTCCTTTGTGTTGAATTCATTTCTATGTAATATTCTGGTTCCTGGTTCAGAGTCTCCTCATGCAAATCCTTTGTTTTTACTTGCCTGTTATTCATGCTGGGGATCACACATAATGTTCCCATCCCATTGTTCATGCAGTATTATTTCCATGACCTGCCCAGGGGTGAGAAGGAGAATTTCCATGAAACTTAGGGGTGCTCCCCTAGTAATTCTCAGATGTGAGTATCTTCACAATGAGTGTAGTAAGTTATATTTTATTTAACTAGTACGTTTTATTTAGTTCTTTCAATTCAAGAACCCAATTTAAGCCCATTTTTCCTTATTGTTCTTTTACTTTGTATAATTGATATGGTTGACTTTGTTTATTTTATTGGGCCAACTTGTTCAGGTAAACCCTGGAGACGCTTCCTAAGTCATTGGGTTGTTTTGATATATAAATGAAGTAAACAAATATAGGGCAAGGTGAATAGCACATTTCATAATCGGGAGTAAATAATTCTGTTGAAGTGAGTTTGTGTCTCCAAGCTAGAGACTGAAAGCATCCACGGTGAAGAAATGGTATTAATTTTGCAGTGGAGAGACGACATCTGTTCCCAGGCTACACAACTAGCTCTCTCCAAACTTGTGAAGCGGCATTCTACTTGTTCACTTTTCCAACAATCTGCAGTCTTCTGCTGCCTCTTTTCATCCTAACTCTGCTTCGCATCACAGGCCTCACTGCCTGTCTTACGGCTACAACTTTCTCACTGTTTTCCCCACCCGTCACGCCACATAGTGCTTCGCAGGTTCTGATGAGAGGTTTGGAATTTTCTAACGTGATGCAAACTTAGTCTTAACTGGAGTGTTTGAGGCCATTTAGAGCCATGAATATAACATTTGGATCACTTAATTGGGACAAGGGGTGTGCCCTGTCTGCAGGCCAGAAGATTCCATCAATCAGTTAGCATTGTCTGGATTTATTTGTAAAAGGTAGATAGTATTAAGTCCTAACACAGTGCAGTTAGTGTAACATTAGTTTGAATAGTAAAAGCATCAACACCATGTATTGAAGAGTTTGTCCTTTATCCATTGTATGTTTTGTCACCTCAGTTAGCTATAAATGCGTGGATTTATTTCTGGGCTCTCTATTCTGTTCTTTTGGCCTGTGTGTCTATTTTTATGCCAGTACCATACACTTTTGCTTGTTATGGCTTTGTAGTATATTTCAAAGGCAGTTTCCGTGGTTCCTTCAGCTTTGCTTTTTTTTTTTTTTTTAATTGTTTTGACTATAAAGCATTTTCTTTTGTGGGAACAGAATGAATTGGGATATTCCTTTTGAATGTGGAGCATGTCGGTAGTTTGATAGGGATGCATTAAATCTGTAGATCACTTTATGTAAGATAGACATTTTCACAATATTAATTCTACCAATTGTGAATAAAGAATATCTTTCTTAGCCGGCCTCAGTGGCTCACACCTGTAATGCCAGCACTTTGGGAGGCCGAGGCGAGTGAATCACGAGGTCAAGAGATCGAGACCATCCTGGTCAACATGGTGAAACCCCGTCTCTATTAAAAAAAATACAAAAAAAAAAAAAATTAGCTGGGCATGGTGGCGCGTGCCTGTAATCACAGCTGCTCAGGAGGCTGAGGCAGGAGAATTGCCTGAACCCAGGAGGCGGAGGCTGCAGTGAGCCGAGATCGTGCCATTGCACTCCAGCCTGGGTAACAAGAGTGAAACTCCATCACAAGAAAAGAAAAAAAAAAAAAAAAAGAATATCTTTCTTTTTATTTCTGTTTCACTTAATTTCTTTTATTTCAAGCAGGGTCTCGCTTTGTGAGACTGACCTAATCCTCCCACCTCAGCCTTCTGAGTAGCTGGGAGCAGGGCTGCAGACCACCATGCCTGGCTAACTCATGAAATTGTGTAGAGATGAGGCCCCATGTTGCCCCGCCCAGGTGGGGGAGAGCATTGGCAGAATGTGGGCGCCTCGTGGAATATCTATTGTGAGGCACCGGCCTCCAGGGCCAGGGATTGGTGGAGGGGGAGTACAAAGCCCCAGGGTTGCTAAGGCAGCGCCCAGACAGGAGCAGCTTTGGTGGACACCAGAGCCCTGGTCTCCCTCCAGCTGTTCCTGAGCTCCCGCTGCCTCAACCCGCGCGTCCTGCTGCTTCGCTGCTCGACTTTCCCACTGACCTGTAGCTGATCCTCCCACCCACCCTTGAGGACTTCATTTGAACCCCATCCTTTCCCAGACCCCTTTCTCCTCCTCCTCCTGCTCCAGGCGCCCAACAGCACCCCTTCCCTACCATATCCTCCCCTCCCTTCCTCCGCTCCCCTTTCCTCTACCCTCTCCCCTCCCTCCCTCTCCCCCATCCCCATCCTTTTTCCCTTCTCTCCCCCATCCCCATCCTTTTCCCCTTCCCTCCCACAGCCCTAAGCCACCCCCACCTCTGTCCTGGCCGCCTCATGGCGCCCTGAGAGGACCAGCACATGCGGCTGCGGTGGCTGCTCTTTTGGCTCCTGGTGCGGGGGTTTCCCAGCCATCAGTCCACCCAGGTGAGTAGACACTGGACCCGTGGGGTTCCTTCCTTTTCATTAGGATGTGTCACGGGGCTGAAATGACACAGCTCGCACCCATCATCCAGCACTTTAGGGTGCCGAGGTGGGCAGATCACTTGAGTCCAGGAATTCCAGACCAGCCTGGGACAGAGTGAAATCCCATCTCTACAGAAAAATAAAAATAAAAATAATGAGTGAGATCTGGCAGCGTGGGCCTGTATTCCCAGCTACTGGAGAGGCTGAGGTGGGAGGATCGCTGAGGTGGGAGGATCGCTGAGGTGGGAGGATAGCTCAGGCCCAGGAGGTGGAGGTGGCAGTCAGCCGAGATTGCCCCACTGCACTCCAGCCTCAGAGACAGGGTGAGACCTTGACTCAAACAAAACAAAGTGAAATGTCTTTTGAGTTCTGTGTCATCCGGTTTGATGACTTTCTAGGAACTTCCAAGTCATCCGTGTCTTCTGCCCTTGGGAGCTGCCTCCAGGGAGTCTGTGTCCAATCAGAGTGCTGGGAGCCCCAGAAGCCCATCAGATGGGACAGAAAAGGGTTGAACCTTCTGGAGTGTTTGCAAGGCGAGTGTCACCAGGAGTGACATGACCAGGATGTGAGCAAGGACTGTGTTGTCCTTTGTTCTATCAAATGCGTCATGTGAAGATCATTGATTTACCCAAAGCAGAAAGGGCCTTAAAGCCCTTATGATTGTCCAAATATAAAGAAATCCAGGTATCTATTTGGAATGGTTTCACCTTCACATTATAATACATCTCCACTAAACTCAGGAGAGGGCTCCTTCTAGAGACGAGAGTATTTGTTCTAAGCAGCATGAACCAGATTCTCAGAGAGGGATCTGGAAAAGTCTAGTGATAAGGAGCAACCACTACATGGAGGCAGAATCACCCCACAGGAATGCCTCCAATCAAAGAAGAGTCTCTTTACTCTTTTGAGTCTATGAAGGAGGAAATGTCTTGATCGCCTTTGTTGGCATTTATTTCCCTTTACCTGGCTGCATTTTTATAGATCAGTTAAACTCTCGTTCCCTGCCTCACCTTTGAAGACTTGGATGCATTTTTCTCATTGCATTTTCCACCTCCACCCTTGCTCATGGCTGTCAACTGTCAGAACCTAAGCTTTTCCTGGCCCCATGGGACCTAATCTGGGTAGGAACCCACTGCTGATAACCTGCATCCAGATCATTGTCAGATGTGACAAGACTGCCCAAGACGGGGGATGTTTTCCTGGTCAGTGACAAGATGGCCTTTGTTGTTTTGTGCATTTGATCCACATCTTTCACCACTGTGCCCAGGGCTCCTGCTTCCTGTCAGAGGGAGGCTCCTCAGGGACAGCGCGTCCCTCCCAGGAGCCCAGGCTGAGGTCACCTCCACTGCGAGGCTGAAGAAAAAAGTGCCACAGAGCTCAGAGGCTGCTTTCTAGAGATTTCATTTGCACAAAACTGTCTTGGTACGTGGATTGGTCTGAATTGCATTTTGAATTTATTTTGTCTTCCAATACTTGTAAATCCAGTGTTTGTAAAATACTATGTGTGCCTAGCGTAGTGGTGGCCTACATTCCGGAAAGTTTGTATTGCTTCCATGTGGATTTCCAAGGTTGCTCCTGAGTGCATAATGCAAAATGCTCCAAAATATGAAGGTGAACTCTTGCTAGTGGTTACTTGGTATTGTGTTTTTAACTGACCTCCGTTCTCACAGTTTAATCATAATTCCAAGAAGACTATGTTATACAAATCTTTCTGAACTGTGAAATTCTGACACGAAGTGTCCCGTTTCAGCAGTATTGAACACTGATTTTCAAAAGTTATTTCTAGAAACGGGCTGAACAACAATCTGTGATTATTTTTGTGGGAATATAACCTAGGTGTTCTTATTATAGCAGCTGTCCACTCTCAGTTTTGTGTATAGATAAACATATATTTAGGTAGTATTTTCATCTATAACTTAAGACTTCTTTTTTTTTTTTTTTTTTTTTTAAGATGGGGTTTCGCCATGATGGCCAGGCTGGTCTTGAACTCCTGACCTCAGGTGATCCACCCACCTCAGCGTCCCAAATGTTAGGATTACAGGCGTGAGCCACCGCGCCTGGCCAATACTTTTTTCTTAAATTTTTTTCATTTTCCCACATAGTATTGGCATATTTTTGGATCTATTTCAAAGAATGTAACACAAATTTCTAAATATTTAAAAGAAGACCTTGGCTTCCCGACCAGTTAAGTTTGTATTTTCTTATCTGCATTTTAAATTGAATTATAATTTCTAGGTAAAGTTCTATAATTATTTTAAATATATATTTGCAATGTTTTTTCAGATAATTAAAAACTAATAGTTTGTGTCTCAAATTTCCTTGCTACTGTTTAAGTGATGTAAAGTCCTGTATATTAAATAGCCTCCTTGTAAAGCATCCAATTTGCTGACTTTTACATATGGATACAGCAGTTAAAGCATCACCACATTCCAGATTCAAGATACTAAACACATTCCTCCCCTTCAAAGTTTCCTCCTCCTCCTTTTGAACCCATCTGTCCTTCTCCCTCCATCCTACTGTCCTCCCCCTGCACTGCCATTTCATATCATGGTGTCATACAGGAGAGGTATTCTTGCTGTTCTGAATTCTGTGAAGTCAGCAGAATCATGTTCGCATGGATTCATATTGTTTTAAATAGTAAGAGTTTGCTCATTGTTTTATTGCTGAGTAGCATTCCTTTGCATGGACATACATATGGCAGTGTGTCTAGCCTCTCCCTTGGAAAGAGATATAAGTCTTGTTTTTCCCATTTGATCTTTGTCCTGAGAATGAAAACCCAGAAAGCAGCACCTCTGCAAGCTTTCCCTGTGTGTTCTTGCATTTTGCAACACCAAGACCAACTGACAGAAAAAGCATCCTATTGATACTGTGTTGAAAATGTTCAAACATATAGAACATAAATAATCATTATTTTGGAGCTCTTGTTTAAAGGGAGAAAATTACTGACATGACACAAGTGATATTGGCAATGACCATCAACTTTAATTGTCAATATGTTTATAAATACAGCACTGATTTGTTAACATTTTCATGAACATGACAACACATATCTACCCATCTTTCCATCCCTATCCATTCATCAGCCCATATTATTTTAGATGTATTACCAACTGAATTGGAAACATCAGCGTACTTCCTGCTGAATAGTTCAGCAAAGCTAACATTAACTAGAATTCAATATTTCTTTATAAAAAATTTCTTCTCAAGAAGAATTTCATAGAACAGACGATACAAATCTTAAATGTAACATTGCCAACTTGAAGAAGTACACACACCGGCATATCCCAACCCCCTTTCAAAATCTGCAATATTATGTCACCCCAGAAAGTGAAATCTCCCTCTTCCCAGCCAATCCCTTTCTCATCAGAGGTTGATTTTGCTTCTTCTGGAATTTGACGTCTATAGATGCATGCCATGCCCTAGGTACTCTTTGGTGTCCTTCTGATTCTGCTGAACACAATGTTTCTGAAGTCGTTCCCATTTTTGCACCGATCTCTAACTCAGTCCTTTCCATTTCGGACTCTGCATATGCTCAGTCCACCTTATTGAATACCTATCTCTGTTTAATTCACCGTCTTGAAAGAAAAACTTAAAATTAAGATATTTTCAAGAACATACAGCTCAATCCTGAGGAATCTATGTAGCAATGTTCTCAGAAGCCGTCTGAACTTACTCAGGGGAAGTCTTTGTCTTCATTCACATAAGAATCTAATGGGATTAATATCAAGAATCTTAGCTATTCATGCCATGTTCATGATCCCCACTTGGGTATTTTTGTGCTTATTTCTGAATGAAGTCATCTCTTTATTATAGTTTTTTGACTAATGCTGTTTTTTTGTTTGGTTAGTTTTTTTGAGATGGAGTCTTGCTCTGTCACCAGGCTGCAGTACAGTGGCACCATCTCAGCTCACTGCAACCTCCGATTCTCTGGTTCAAGTGATTCTCCTACCTCAGCCTCCTGAGTAGCTGAGACTACAGGCACGTGCCACCACACCTAGCTAATTTGTGTATTTTTAGTAGAGACAGGGTTTCACCATGTTGGCCAGGATGGTCTTGATCTCCTGACCTTGTGATTCACCCACCTTGGCCTCCCAAAGTGCTAGGATTACAGGCATGAGCCACCACACCTAGCGACCTATACTGATTTTTTTTTAATTTATTATTATTATTTTTTTAAGACGGGGTTTCACCATGTTGGTCAGGCTGGTCTTGAACTCCCGACCTCAGGTGATCCGCCCGCCTTGGCCTCCAAAGTGCTTGGATTACACGCGTGAGCCACCACGCCCAGCTATGCTGATCTTTAAATGGCAGAGATTCATGTAATCTAAGAAAGAAGTGTGATTCACAGGTATTCTTCTATCATGGAATAATGAAAGGCTCAATGACATTTACCATGTATTTACCATGGGTCACCTAATAAATACTTCCAATGTTATATGTCAATTTAAAAAGTAAGTAAATTTAATAAACGATAATTACTTTATGCCTAGCTTGTCCAATCCACAGTTGACCAGCCACATGCAGCCCAGGACAGCTTAGAATGTGGCCCAACACAAATTTGTAAACTTTCTCAAAACATTATGATTTCTTTTTGCAATGTTTTTTTTTTTTTTAGCTCATCAGCTATTTTTAGTGTTAATGTATTTTATGTGTGGCTCAAGATAATTCTCCTTCTTTTAAGATAGCCCAGGGAGGCCAAAAGATTGGACATCCCTGCATTAGAGAAAAGACACCACATTCACAATGCTTAAAAACACTACCAGCCATGCAAGAACCATGAGACAGTTAACTTTCAATCCTCCTTGAAGCAGTGGGATTCCCTGGTGATAGCTGAGGGGTGTGGTTACCTCTTGGAGGAGGTTGAGGGTTTCTAAGGATGATTCCTTGTGACTAAAATATGGTAAATGTCATTGAGCCTCTCATTATTCCATCTATTATTATTCCAGGTCATCAATGTCCTGCCTGAAAGTTTGCATCCAGGGCCTGGCTTTTGTGAAATTCCCTGGATGTTTATTATAATTGCTGTTTCCCTGGGAATTTGTTCCCTTGCCATTTTGTTGTGGATAACCAGCCTTGGTGTGAGTATATAACTTCTTATAGCCGGGCGCGGTGGCTCAAGCCTGTAATCCCAGCACTTTGGGAGGCCGAGGCGGGTGGATCACGAGGTCAAGAGATCAAGACCATCCTGGTCAACATGGTGAAACCCCGTCTCTACTAAAAATAC
>NW_022440061.1:0-7930 GCF_009761245.1 Sapajus apella
TGGATGCTTAGTGCCCTAATTTCTCCTCTCTGTCTATTGCTGCCCCATCTGAGCATCCATTGCTCACCATCAGAAGGTCAACCTCTGATTTTACATCATGATGTAATCACCACTGGAGCCTCACTTTGTTACTAAATTATTGATTTCTTGCACCCAAAATTGTTATCTCTGAGGCTGAGCATTGTAAGAAAATTATCTCTGCTCCTTTTCATTACTGAGAACTGGGGCTTATTTCAGAACAACTTCCACTTATTTTCTATTGGCCCCCGAACTCCCTTTCTTAGAAGTATTGTGAACTCCCCGGCAGAATTCATGGAAACACAAGCGACTAGTGGTGTACACAGTCTGTCTCCCTATGATGATTTCTCTGCTCTTTGTTCTTTGTAATTACTAAATAAAGCAGATTTTAAAATAATGCATGGTACCAATATTTCTTCAGCTTTTGCTAGTGACAAATGCCTTTTTATTTTTAACTGATAATCCGTATTCCCATGTGTTTAAACCTTCTCTTTTAGAGAGATTCAACTAACAGCACTATGGCATTCTGATATTCTGGGTCTCTTCTCAGATCGAATTCCACCTTAATGTTTGGCAAGCGGAGTGGGAGGCATCTGGTCCACCATGACTGTCCATGTGTTTTATTGTACATAGGAACTGGCAGCTCAGTCCCTCTGACTTGGTGTCTAAGGTCACTCCTCCTTGTACACCAGTGCTTGGCTTAAATGCCCAGGTGAAGAAACGTATTTGTGGCCACATAAAGTAAAAGTCATTTGAGAAGAAAATAAGAGATTTGATTTATACATAGAATTGCCTCATGACCAAGAAAATTGTTAGACAAAGTGTATCAACAGTGATCACTATGTGCCTACTTAGAACTGGAATTACACCTCTGGAAATGTATCCTGAGGAGAAAGTGCAAATGCAGAAAGCTCTACGCACATGGATGAGCACCACAGCAATCTTCACAACAGGGAAATGGGACATTAAAGCTGATAAAATTAAAAATCCAAACACCCGGGCGCGGCGGCTCATGCCTGTAATTCTAGCACTTTGGGAGGCGGAGGTGGGTGGATCACCTGAAGTCAAGAGATCGAGACCAGCCTGGCCAACATGGTGAAATCCCATCTCTACTAAAAATATAAAATTTAGTCGAGCTTGGTGGTAGGTGCCAACTGCAGCTACTCAGAAGGCGGAGGCAGGAGAATCACTTGATCCTGGGAGGTGGAGGTTGCAGTGAATACACTACTGGACACCAGACTGGGCAACAGAGCAAGACTCCATCTCGAAAATAAAAATAAAAATCCAAACAGCCAGACACAAAACTCACATGCTTATTCCTTGAAGTGTGAAAGCAAAACAAGCATGGAGATTCCCTTCCTTTCACACTTTAGAATCAGTTTGTTGATATCCACAAAGTAATTTGCTGGGATTTTTATTAGAAGAAACTCAGCATTTTATACTGTGGGTTTTTATTGGGGAAAACTCATAGAATTTTAACTGTGGAGTAAACCTTAATGTTTGAAATCAAAGAAAATGATTTATGAGATTGAGAGATTCTAGAATGGAATGTACAATATGGCAAAAGGATCTAACTATATTACAAATGTATGGAACCACCTCCCTGAAGTGGATGGGGAGAAATAGGCTGACCTAAGGAACTCTGGAAGTGAGTAGAGTCTATGAGACTAAAGGCAAAGAGAATTGTAAGAACTGAATGTTAGTATTGTACTCAAGTTGATAAGGTTGTTTCTCGTGGTGGTGTGACTAACAATCCTGAAACCACTATGCCTGTGCTTTAGTCAGTGTTCTCCAGAGTAATGGAAACTACAGGAAATATATACGCACACTCACGTATATATGTATATCTGCATCTATCTAGCTGTCCATCTATCTGCATCTATATATCTATCATCTGCATCTATCTATGTATCTATCATCTGCATCTATCTATCTGTGTATCTAACTATGTATCTATCTATCTATCTATCTATCTATCTACATCTATCAATCTACCTTCCTATCTATCTATTTAGAGAGAGAGAGATTATAAAGAATTGGTTGATGTGATTTAGGGGGGTTAACAAGTCCCAAGATCTGCAGTGGACAAGCAGGAGACCCAGGAAAACAAATGTTCTGGTTTGAGTCTAAAGGCAGAAAAAAAAAAACAAAAAAACACCCAGATCAAATGCTATTAGGCAGCAACATGGATGGAGCTGCAGGACAGTATCTGAAGTGAATTAACACAGGAACAGAAAACCAAATACCACATGTTATCACCTGTAAGTGGGAGCTAAACATTGAATACACACAGACACAAAGAAGGGAAGAATAGACCCTGGGAACTCCTTGAGGGTGGAAGGTAGGTGGAGGGTGAGGATCAAAATCTACCTATCAAGTAATATGCTCATTACCCCGGGTGGCAAAATAATCTGTGCACCAAACACCAGTGATATATAATATACCATGTAACAAACCTGCATGGGTATCCCCGAACCTAAAAGTTCGAAAATATAAAAAATAATAAAAACATAAGGAGTGCAAGGATAAACCAAAAACTGAGAAGAATGATCTCCTGTCGGGGAGGGAGGGAGGGAACAAGACAGAGAGGAGATGAATGAGGACATCGCTGAGTCTTCTGTGAGCATAATTATAATTTGCTTTGGAACTGCATAAACACTTGATGTATTCTTTCAAATAACAAAAGCACAAAAAAAACTTCAAAAATTGAAAACAATGAAATTAACTCTATATCAAACGTAGTGAAACCCCACAGAGAAAAAGTTTACTTCAAGGGATTTCAAAATCATTTAGATATACATCCCTAGTAGATATACATCCAGAACTAAGATATTCACAAATAAATCATAAACTGCATTCAGTAGTCTTCTTTTTTATAAATAAGTGTTATTGTTGTCAGTATTGTTATCTTGATACTATTATCGATATGTTATAGGATAAAGCAAATAAACAATATGTTAATGTCATTTAGAGCCAAACTTTTCCATGTGAGAAAATGTAAATACAGGTATACATTTTCTATTAGATTGATACAAAAGTAATTACTGTTTTTGCCGTTACTTTTGCACCAACCTAATATGATCTTCTATTTGAATTGAAAATATCAGTATAAGCTTCTGATTTGCTATCTTTTAAAAAATAGCTTTACATTTGCCTAGCTCTGTCCATTGAAAAGACTTCGCAGCAAGGCAACTCAGTAACAATAAGAGCTCCTAGCATCCAAATTCTAGCTGATGTATATCATTTCCCAATGAAAGCAACTAGATGTACAAGGAGAAATAGGTGATTTCACGCCTGTTGCATGACAAGTACAAAACAAGCCTAAGACCTCTGGTCCTGGAAAGCAAGGAACACATCAAAACCAAATGAGGGTCTGTCAAAGGACACAGAAGCCAATCTGAAGAGCTCCCATTGCTTCAAACAGGGCCATTTAAGCGCCAAAAGGATTAATGACCGCAGTGGACTGAAACATATCAAATATATTTTTTGTTAAACTGTGAATTCACCATTATATCAAAACAAAAAAAAAATCTTCTTGATTACCTTTGAAGATTGCTAGAGAACCAATCTATTATCTGAAAACTGATAAATAAAGACTAAGAGTCAAACACTTATTCTAAATTTCTTGTATTAATTAAACCTTAGGTTACCTAAAAAGTAAAGATGAAGAGTTCTTCTTTATAGATGAATGCCAACTAATAGACACAGAAGGCATGATAAAATCAGAAAGATGCCATTTTGCAACCTCTAATGAAGTAGTGAATCTGAAAGTTGATGGAATCAATGAATATTAATACATCAGAAGAAAATTGTATTGTGTGCAGTGCTTTATAATGGAGGGATTGGGTTGAAACCACTGAAATCCCTTGATCAGTCCTAACATCACAAAAAGTAGGCAACTAGTTTTACACATCCTATGATATAGCACAAGCGGGTGTACATAGCACCAACTACTGCATAATCTTGCCTGCCACAATGAAAACAAATCTAATCAAGCCTCCACTACAACTACCAACACACAGGAAAAACGGGGGGCGAGAAGGCATTATGTGATACCAACAGGAAGCAATGAGTCAAATCCAAAATATAAACATTCTGTAGAAACAAATAAAAATGTTTCCACAAATCAATGACAAATAAAAGAAAAAGACAGGGTTCTTCAGAGAATAAAGAACCTTAAAAGACATGACAACCAGTGCAATGTATGAACCTAGCCAGCATGTTGCTTGGAGCAAGCCAGCTCTAAAGAGACATCTTTGAGATAATCAGAGATGAGAACCAGATAATGAGAATATGAAGGAGGTATTGAATAGACTCAATACTGTTACACAACTAGATTATAAATTCACTATTACTTATATATGTATAAAAATATTGACAAGTGAAATGCCTTGATGTCTAGATTTCCTTTAAGAACTTTAAGAAAAGCAGTAGAGGAGTCATATATAAAAAGACCAGGGGAGTTAAACAGAATAATAATGAGAAAATGTTGACACTTGTTTTATCTGTGTGATTCATTCATGGAGGTTTATAAACTATTCTCTTTATCTGTTGGAAAATTTCAATAATACAAAGTTTGTTTAAGCAATGAAGTGGCTTATTACACCGAGAAGAACACAAATATAGTTTGAGATTAAATTTCTAGCGACACTAAAAACGATGTTTTATAGAAAGCATTCAAGTTACTCAAAAATAGCTCAAGGGAAGACAGAGGCCCTAGAGGGCAACATGACATCTACGTTACCGAAGTGTGAGAGAGGAAGAAAATAATATTTCTAAGTTAGGTTATTAGATTAACATTTTACACAATATGATATTTTAAATATAAATGAGTGGCTTCTGAATTTAACCTAGCAGAAGAAAGGGAAGCACTTTCCTCTTCTCAGAAATTATCTAAAAACAGCAAAGAGAACAAAAAACATAAAGGCAGACTCTACCCTCAAACACCAAAAGTAAAAGATCTGAAAATCCCTAAACCAAATAATAATAATTAATAAAAGAATGTCTTCACATACATAGTGAAATACAAACAAGGTTGTTAGGGAAACTCCGAGAGCAGATGCCACAGCTTCAGATCTCAGAAAAAGCCAGTGAAGATTGCTTACAAATAAACAGATCAAAATCAAACGACACTGTAATCACAAAGGAAAACCAAGCAAAGCTTAACACTGAGGTTTTACTACATGCTGGGCACAGTTGACTCATTTAACTCAACTAAATCAATGTAAAGGGCATGTCCTCGTGTGAACATCCAAGAATCCCTTGTTTGCAACAACCCCTACTGGGTGTATAAGCAGGAACCAGGACCCCACTTGCCATGAAGTTTCAAGAAACTACGAAGGCAAAGTTGAATAAGAAGAGAGACAGGTCTACTAGCAGCATTCTGCTGTGAGGCAGAGTAAACAGAGAGGCTGTGAATTGTGAGCCGCTCTGCCATGATCTTTGTTGGCTTGGCTGACTTAAAGAATAAAAGAACTATTCACACAGCCCTGTGTCACAATCAGAACTCCTGTTAGCCTGGATATGGCCCTGGCTCCTCCTCTCAGAATACTTTCTGCAAATGGCAGGTCCAGAGGGGGCTCATCTCATTAAAAATAAGCACTAGACAGAAAGGAACCATTCCAGGATTCACAAAAGATCTCTGCATTCAAAACTGAAAGGAATAAGCAAAACAAACAAAAACCGTAAAGAACACTCAACAGAAAAAGGCGCAATATTGAAAAATAAACTCTATAAAGTGGGAAAGAGAATAGAAAATATAGTGAGATGGTAAAAGATAAAATATTCATCTGCGGAGTGCAGAAAAGGGGTAGAGAAAACAACAAAGCCATGCTCAGAAATGAAGGCCAAATTGGCCAGGCACGGTGGCTCACTCCTACAATCTCAGCACTCTGGGAGTCTGAGGCGGATGGATCATGAGGTCAGGAGTTCAAGACCAGCCTGGCCAACATGCTGATACCCCATCTTTACTAAAAATACAAAAATTAGCCGGGCATGGTGGTGCATGCCTGTAGTTCTAGCTACTCAGGAGGCTGGGACAGGAGAATTGCTTGAACCAGGGAGCTGCAGGCTGCAGTGAGCCAAGATCATGCCACTCTACTTCAGCTTGGGTGGCAGATCGAGATGCTGTTAAAAAGAATAAAAGGAAGGAAGGAAGGAAGGAAGGAAGGAAGGAAGGAAGGAAGGAAGGAAGGAAGGAAGGAGGAAGGAAGGACAAAAAGAAAGAAAAAAAATTGAAAGCGGCACAAGGAGGAAAGGCATTGGTGAATGCTCAGCAATGGACATACTGGAAAAGATGGGGAAAAGCAAACAGCTATGAAAAAGAGATCATAGACACTGTAAGAGAATCAGAAAATATAGAAATGAGAGACAAAGCAGACACAACACAATCACAATTGAAAAAGACAATATTTTTGTGTTTTGTGTATATGAATATGTGAAATATTTTATTTACGTAAAACACTTTCAGACACATACCGAAACATTCACATATTTGCTTTTATGCCTTTCTGTAATGCAGGCTCCCTCTCTCTATATGCCAACTCCCTCCACCTCTTTCTCACTCATACACACACACATAGACACAAACACACATGCACATACATATCAGGTAAAGCACAGAAAAATATCCAAGTAAAGATAGAAGGATACACAAGGAACTGCTAACATTGCTTCCTCCGTAGATAGGAATTAGGTAGCCGGGGAATTGCCTTGAGCTGTATTATTTTGTTGTTTAAGCATGTTTTACCAAAAAAAATTTGTAACATGTATCATGTATTCAATTTGTAAACACATAAATAAATGTGCAAGTAGTACTATTCAAAATGTAAATGGGCAGTCTGCTACATCTACATCTAGAATGTTTAAGTATAAAGAGAATCTTAATAAGCTTCAAATTTTAATATGAAATATGAAGGTTAGAGTCACATATTAAAGGAGACAATAGGGGTATGCAATTAGAAAAACCCAAAGAATGTAAAAGTACAATGAACAGTTAACCTGTTTTATTTAACAAATAAATAGATAGGAAAGAAATGAAGGGAGATTTTTACAATGATTTTTAAAATATATCACTCAAATACAATGTATATAGAGCTTATTTTGATCCTGATTGGGACAACCAAAATTTGAGAAGTAGGTATCAAAAATAGGACCGCTTGAAGAGCAAAGAGACACTTGTTGATTTTAACAAACATGTAAATTTTAACATACAAAAATAGTACTTTTTTAAAAAAGACATCATTTAGACATTAATATTGAATTATTTGTTGAAGACATAATATGACTTCTGGAATTTGCTTTCATACAATCTGGAATAGGAGAGGAAATGGGGTTGAAGTATGAAATAAATCAGGCTGGCCATGAGGTAATCATCAGGGAAGCAGGTGATAGATACATACAAGCCCATTGCAGTGTTCTGCTTCTCTACCTGTTTAAAATTGCACCTAAATGGTGAAACAATTATGTGGAAATGGTAATATTTCTATTAAGGCATTTGCAATACAATGCTTGTGATCTTCAATATATCTGCTGGTAGAAAGTCTGGACTGGGAAGAGGAGAGCACTCTGGACATGTTGATAAACAGCCTAGCATGCAGAACCTTTACTGGAGACAGTGACTAACGCCAACTTCATGAATTCAGAATGTTCTTATTGTGCTGAGATGTCGAGTCAAAGCAGGAGGCAAGAACATTTTCTCTGACTAAAGGAAGCGAAAAATGCAATCTCGGCATTTCATAACTTTTGTAATAATGCAGCTGTCATTTCACTATTTGTAAAGCTCAGCCCTTCCCAACCTGCAAGCTCACCTTCCAGGACTGGGCCCAGCCCATGCTCTCCATATATAAGCTGTTGCCGGGAGCCCGATTCCTAGTCCTGCTTCTCTTCCCTCTCGCCTCCAGCCTCTCACGCC
>NW_022440062.1:0-7921 GCF_009761245.1 Sapajus apella
CCCTATGCTGCAGTTTCTTTATGTATAAAATGGGTTTCTGCAGCATTCTTGTAAAGATTAGATGATAAAATGTATATAATAAAGTATAAATTTGAAATAAATTTTTGTTTAGAAATAAATAAATAAATAAAAGAGAAAAGAGAGAAGAATCAAATAGATGCAATAAAAAAAAAAAAACGATAAAAGGGATATTACCACCAGTACAACAAAAATGCCAACTACGCTCAGAGATTACTACTAACAACTCTATGCACATAAACCAGTAAATCTGAAAGAAATGGATAAATTCCTGGACACTTGCACCCTCCCAAGCCTAAAACAGGAAGAAGTCGAAACTCTGAATAGACCAATAACAAGGTCTGAAGTTAAGGCAGCAATTAATAGTCTACCAACTAAAAAAAAAAAAGCCCAGGTCCAGATGGTTTCACAGCTGAATTCTACCAGACATACAAAGAGGAACTGGTACTCCTCCTTCTGAAACTATTCCAAACAATCCAAAAAGAGGGAATCCTTCCCAAATCATTTTATGAAGCCAATAACATCCTGATACCAAAATCCGGCAAAGACTCAACTGAAATAGAAAACTTCAGACCAATATCCATGAGAAACACAAATGCAAAACTCTTCAATAAAATACTGGCAAACCGATTGCAACAGCACATCAAAAAACTTATCCATCATGATCAAGTAGGGTTCCTCCTAGGGATGCAAGGCTGATTCAACATACGCAAGTCTATAAAAGTAATCCACCACATAAACAGAACTAAAGACAAAAACCACAGGATCATCTCAATAGATGCAGAGAAGGCCTTCTACAAAATTCAACAGCCCTTTATGCTAAAAACCCTCAATAAACTAGGTATTGATGGAACGTATCTCAAAATAATAAAAGCTATTTATGACGTACCCACAGCCAATATCATACTGAATCGGCAAAAACTGGAAGCATTCCTGTGAAATCTGGCACTAGACAAGGATGCCCTCTCTCACCACTTCTATTCAATACAGTATTGGAAGTTCTAGCCAGAGCAATCAGGCAAGAAAAATAAATAAAAGGTATTCAAATAGTAAAGGAGGAAGTCAAATTGTCTCTATTTGCAGATGACATGATTGTATATCTAGAAGACCCTATTGTCTCAGCCCAGAATCTCCTGGAAACTGATAAGCAACTTCAGCAAAGTCTCTGAATACAAAATCAATGTGCAGAAATCACAAGCATTCCTATATACCAATAACAGACTTAAAGAGAACCAAATCAAGAATGAACTGCCATTCACAATTTCTACAAAGAGAATAAAATGCCTAGGAATACAATGAACAAAGGATATAAAGGACTTCTTCAAGGAGAACTACAAACCACTGCTCAAGGAAATAAGAGATGACACAAACAGATGGAAAAACATTCCATGTTCATGGTTAGGAAGAATAAATATTGTGAAAATGGCCATACTGCCCAAAATAATTTATAGATTCAATGCTATCCCCATCAGGCTACCTATGTCCCTCTTCACAGACCTGGAAAAAACCACCTTAAACTTTATGTGGAACCAAAGGCAGGCCACATAGCCAAGACAATTCTAAGCAGAAAGAACAAAGCTGGAGGCATCACACTACCTGAGTTCAAACTATACTACAAGGCTACAGTAATCAAAACAGCATGATACTAGTTCCAAAGCAGAAATATAGACCAATGGAACAGAACAGAGGCCTCGGAGGCAGTGCCACACATCTACAACCATCTGATCTTTGGCAAACCTGACAAAAACAAGCAATGGGAAAAGGATTCCCTGTTTAATAAGTGGTGTTGGAAAAACTAGTTAGCCATGTGCAGAAAGCAGAAACTGGACCACTTCCTGACACCTTACACTAAAATTAACTACAGATGGATTAAAGACTTGAACATAAGACCTAACACCTTAAAAACCCTAGAAGAAAACCTAGGCAAAGCCATTCAGAACATAGGCATAGGTAAGGACTTCGTTACTAAAACAGCAAAAGCATTGGCAACAAAAGCAAAAATAGACAAATGGGATCTCATTAAACTCCAGAGCTTCTGTAAAGCAAAAGAAACAATCATTAGAGTGAACCAGCAAACAATAGAATGGGAAAAATTTTTTGCCGTCTACCCATCTGACAAAGGGCTAATATCCAGAATCTACAAAGAACTAAAACATATTTACAAGAAAAAAACAAACGCATTCAAAAGTAGGCAAAGGATATGAATAGACACTTTTCAAAAGAAGACATTTATGAGGCCAAAAAACATATGAAAAAATGCTCATCATCCCTGGTCATTAGAGAAATGCAAATCAAAACCACATTGAGATACCATCTCATGCCAGTTAGAATGGTGATCATTAAAAAATCTGGAGGCAACAGATGCTGGAGAGGATGTGGAGAAACAGGAACTCTTTTACACTGTTGGTGGGAGTGTAAATTAGTTCCACCATTATGGAAGACAGTGTGGCGATTCCTCAAGGATCTAGAAACAGAAATTCCACTTGACCCAGCAACGCCATTACTGGGTATATACCCAAAGGACTATAAATCATTCTGTTATAAAGACACATGTACATGTATGTTCATTGTGGCACTGTTTACAATAGCAAACACCTGCAACCAACCCAAATGCCCATCAATGATAGGCTGGACAAGGAAAATTTGGCACATATACACCATGGAATACTATGCAGCCATAAAAAAAGGATGGGTTCATGTCCTTTGTCGGAACATTGATGAATCTGGAAACCATCATTCTCAGCAAACCGACACAAGAACAGAAAATCAAACGCTGCATGTTCTCACTCCTAGGTGGGTGTTGAACAATGAGAACACATGGACACAGGGAGGAGAGCACTACACACTGGGGTCTGTTGGGGGGAATAGGGGAGGGCCAGTATGGGATAGGGAGGTTGGGAAGGGATAACATGGGGAGAACTGCCAGATATAGGTGACGGGGAGATGGAGGCAGCAAACCTCGTTGCCATGTAGGTACCTATGCAACAATCCTGCATGTTCTGCACATGTACCCCAGAACCTAAAGTGCAATGAAAACCAAACAACCCCATTAAAAAGTGGGCAAAAAAACATGAAAAAGACACTTTTCAAAAGAAGACATTCATGTGGCCAACAAGCATATGAAAAAAAAAACTCAGCTTCACTGATTATTAGAGAACTGCAAGTCAAAACCACAATGAGATATCATCTTAGGCCAATCAGAAAGGTTATTATTAAAAAGTCAAAAATAACAGATGCTGGCAAGGTTGTGGAGAAAAGGGAATGCTTATACACTGTTTGTGGGAGTATAAATTTGTTCAACCATTGTGGAAAGCTGTATGACAATACCTCAAAGAGCTAAAAGCAGAATTCCCATTCCTCCTAGCAATCTCTTTACTGAGTACATAGCCAGAGGAATATAAATCATTCTACCATAAAGACACACGAGCAAAAATGTTCATTGCAGCACTATTCACAATAGCAAAGACCTGGAATCAACTTAAATGCCCATCAATGACAGATTGAATAAAGAAAATGTGGTGCATATACATCATGGAGTCCTATGCAGCCATAAAAAAGAATGAGATTATGTCTTTTGTGGGAACATGGATGGAACTGGAGGCCATTATCCTTAGCAAACTAATGTAGGAATGGAAAACCAGATACCTCATGTTCTCACTCATAAATGGGAGCTAAATGATGAGAACTCATGAATACAAAGAAGGGAACAACAGACACTGGAACCTACTTGAGGGTGGAGTCTGGGAGGAGGAAGATGAGAAGAAATATAACTATTGAGTACTAGGCTAAATACATAGTTGATGAAATAATCTGCATCACAAACTCCTGTGACCTGAGTTTATCTATGTAACAAACCTTCACATATACCTCCAAATCTAAAATAAAAGTTCAAAAAAACAAGAAGAAGAAGAAGGAAAAAACAAAAAGAAAAGAGAAAAACCCCAGTATTGAGAAAACTTCCTTCCAGGAAGTATGACAGAAGAAACTCCTCCTGACAGAAGTGGTTGTGGGACTTTTAGGTACTTATGACTAATGTTTTTCTCCCTCTTAAGGAAACATCATTCATCAAGATTGTGGACAGAGGACTTACTAGTAGAGAGCAGCTGATTTCCCAATACCAGGTTAACTCACTTTACAAGGAGGCAGCCCAGGCACCTCATATTAGGGGCCCCTCCAGTACATGAATCATTGATATCAATTACTAATACAGTAAAGAACTTACCTGGGACCAGGTACCACATATTTTTTTTTTTACTTATTTTAACTGTTAACCATTTTACATTTGAGGAAATTAATACTTTAAGAGTTACATAACTTACATAAGGTGACACAGAGATAAGCTATAAATCAATACAATATGGCTCCAGTGTATATACTCTTAACTACTGCATTATATTGTCAATGCTACTATGACTATTCTGTGGTTGAGCACTGTAGTAACTGAACTACAGGTTTAGCAAAAAAGTGAAATACAAGTCTTACACCTTTTAATATAGTTTTTAAATGAACATACAAAAAATACAGGTTACAAGGTAGGCCCAGGTAGAGGAGAGCTTAAAGGAACAGTGCCTGAAAGATTTATAAAATTGCTTTTTAAAAAAATTTTTGAGACACCATTTCTCTCTGTCTCCAGGCTGGAGTACAGTGGCCTCATCTTGGGTCACTGCAACCTCCACCTCCTGGGCTCAAGCAATTCTCCTGCCTCAGCCTCCCAAGTAGCTTTGATTATAGGTACCTGCCACCATGCCAGGATAATTTTGGCATTTTTAGTAAAGATGGGGTTTCACCATGTTGTCCAGGTTGGTCTCGAACTGCTGACCTCAAGTGATTCACCTGCCTCAGCCTCCCAAATTGCTGGGATTACAGGCATGAGCCACCATACCTGGCCTCTAGAAGGACTTTTGTTTTATGATTTGTCTCTCTTAATGATTCATGCAGTCTCCTGAACCATTGATTCAACAACCAGATTGAGTGACATTGCTGGAATGATCAATTAGCTGTGATGAAGCCTGGTTCTGTCATCCAAACTGCCCATTTCCATTCTTCGCCAAGACACAGGCACATCTTTACATAATTTGTGTTTTAATTGCTTAATCCTACTTTCATGAGTGTTATCCAGGAGATTTTCTGGCTAACAATCAATACCATCTTCCCAATAAATTTAGGGTTCTATAAACTCAGAAAAATCTTGGCAGTCTATATATTTGATGGCAAAGTCCTATGTACTGTGGTCTTTATAAATTTGTATATTGTTAGAAGAAAATGTTGAGTCTCAATTTGTGCTTCATAAAAGAAAAAAAGTATTTCTATACAAAATTGCCTAGCTACCTTTGCTATACTGAAATGAAAATTGCTTAGGTGCCATCTTGTGGCAAATAACACATGCTGAAGAAAACATCAACATTTCATAGTAAGCCTCAAGATTTTCATTTTAATTTCCTCTTAATGGATGGTTCTGTATCCATTTCACCTGCCTTTACAGTAAGAACTGTTACTATTTTTTTGCTCTGAGGTGTTTTGGATAGCAGAGTAATGTCAACATTTGTACTACAGTAGTTCTTTTAGATCACCTATTTTGCTTTACACACAAATAAAATAACATTCCACAGATTAGATGAATACAAATTCATGGGAATTTATCATTGCCCTAATTTGAGACAAATTATGAAGAAGTGGTTGAATATGACCCACTACATTGTTTCTTAAAGTCTCAGCACTATCTAATTCTGAAAGGCAACCAATTAGAGACAGTGAAATGTTATCTACCTTCACATTTTTTCCAGTGAGCTCACTCACTATTCCTACAGTTGATGAATTCCATGTTTGAGTCCTATTTATCTATGTTGAGAACAGCTTGGTGGCCACCTCTCGCTCACTTTGATTTACACTTGGGTATGCTTACTTATTCCAATGTTTAAGTTAGGACTCAGATCTTCAGGCTTTAGATATAACTCTGGCTGAAGAATATATAAAGAAGAGTTTGCTTCAGAAACAACTTTGTTTTGCTAACTTTCTTGTAGTGCAATCAAGGAAGGCAGTAAGCATAGTTATTAAGTGCACTGTGTGTGAACTCAGACTACCTGAATCCTTGCTTTCCCTTTTACTGGCTGTCTGACTTTGAACAAGCCACTTAACATTTTCATGCTACATCTTGCACAAATTTAAAATGGGGATCATGATAGCATCTACCTAATAGTACTGAGATAACATGAGTTAATAATTGTTTTCTCTCTCTCTTTTTTTTTTTTTTTTTTCTGAGGCAGAGTCTCCTACTGTCACCCAGGCTGGAGTGCAATGGTGCAATCTTGGCCCACTGCAACCTCAGCCTCCCAGGTTCAGGCAATTCTCCTGCCTCAGCCTTCCGAGTAGCTGGAATTACAGGTGCGTGACACCATGTCTGGATACTTTTTTGTATTTTTAGTAGAGATGGCGTTTCACTATGCTGGCCAGGCTGGTCTCGAACTCCTGACCTCGTGATCCACACGCCTCGGCCTACCAAAGCGCTGCGATTATAGGCATGTGCCACTGAGCCCAGCCATTTTATCTCTTCTTAATGCCAGGTTACTCTGCTGATATATAATTCTCAATGTTCAATCATCCTACCCTTTCAAAGTTGATTTAGCAAATGTTTATTGAGTCATTAATAAGTGCTGCACATAATCCTAGGTCCTGAAGGTACAAGAGTTCAAAGTACAGGCAATGTCAACTAACAGAGAGGGTACTAGACAACAAACAGATACATACACAAACAGGGTAGTTTCAGAAAGAGGAAGAGAAACAGAAAAATGTAAATGCCTTAAAATAGTCAAAACTGTCAAGTAAGAGGGGGAATAATTAGTTGTAGAAAATGAGATTGGAGAGGTAGGAAGAGATGAGAGAATATAGAGCTTTCTAGAACATGTTTAGGACTTTAAATTTTATTATAAGTTCAATTAGAATCCATTGGAGGGTTTTAAAGCAGGGAGTTACATAGTCAAGCGCATGTTTGTTTCTTAAAAGACCATATTCTCTATTACATCACCCTAGAAGCTAAGAAAACTTATCTTCAGAGAATGAAGCAGATGTGTCAATAGAAACAAATGTGAGAGATGAGAAGAGAGTCTTTCCCTCAAGATAAATTGCATTTATACTCAAGTTCCATGAGATAATTCTTTAAAACAATTTCTCCCTTTTTATATTTAAGGTATTTTTTATTGTTTTCTTTTTTTTTCTCCATTTATTTTATTGCATTTTAGGTTTTGGGGTACATGTGAAGAACATGCAAAATTGTTGCATAGGTACAAACGTGGCAGTGTGATTTGCTGCCTTCCTCCCCATCACCTACATCTGACATTTCTCCCCTTACTATCTCTCCCCAGCTCCCCACCCCCCACCATCCCTCCCCTATTTTCCCCCAACTGACCCCAGTGTGTAGTGCTCCCATCCCTGTGTCCATGTGTTCTCATTGTTCAACACCAGCCTATGAGTGAGAACATGTGGTGTTTGATCTTCTGCTCTTCTGTCAGTTCGCTGAGAATGATAGTTTCCAGGTTCATCCATGTCCCTACAAAGGACCAAAACTGGTCGTTTTTGATGGCTGTATAATATTCCATGGTGTATATATGCCACATTTTCCCTATCCAGTCTATCACCGATGGGCATTTGGGTTGGTTCCAGGTCTTTGCTATTGTAAACAGTGCTGCAATGAACATTCGTGTGCATGTGTCCTTATAGTAGAACGATTTGTAATCCTTTGGGTATATACCCAGTAATGGGATTGCTGGGTCAAAAGGAATTTCTATTTCTAGGTCCTTGAGGAATTGTCACACTGTCTTCCACAATGGTTGAACTAATTTACACTCCAACAGTGCAAAAGCGTTCCTATTTCTCCACATCCTCTCCAGCATCTGTTGTCTCCAGATTT
>NW_022440063.1:0-1475 GCF_009761245.1 Sapajus apella
ACAGACTTACAATATGTACATTTATTGTAATGTACATATGTGTACACAATACATATCTACAATAAATGTACACAATGTGTACAATATGAACAGTTATGTACATATGTATTGTGTACACATTATATACATATGAGTACAATAGGCATATTTACTGTAATATCCCAATGATATATATAATCACAATAACATGTATAATATCAAAATAAATGTACATATTGTACCCATTATGTGCATATGTATTGTGTACACAACATGTACATACACATTTATTGACATTACAATATGTACACGTGTACATATATGTGCACATTACATATAGGTGTACAGTATGTATACATGTACATCTACATGCACATGATGTACAGATATACAGTGTGTACACATGTCCATAATGTGCACACTATTTACAGATGAATATGCACATGTGTGTGCATTACGTACAGACTTACAATATGTATACGTGTACATATATGTGCACATCATGAACATATGTACACAATGTGGACTGTACGCATAGCCCCCCGCCAGAGGGCGAGTAGCAGCACCCCAGCCCCTGTCCCCTGGCTGCCACGGACCCTCTGGCTTGGGGGCTGTGGAACACAGCTGGGATTACAGGAATGAGCCGCTGTACCCAGTGAGAGAATTATTTCCTATAAAGGGTTGCAGCCTGTAGGGTAGCCCTTCTAACAGGCTGGGAAACATAGACTCCAGCCAGAAGCATACACTTCAAGGGAGAGGTAAAGGAAACAGTAATTGACGCTTAGTGGCATGGCCAAATACACACATTTAGTAAGTTATAAGTGGAGTCAGGAATATTTATGAAAGGAAAAATGCATGCAATCGCAGTTGAGTTTCTTACTCCTTCATGGCTCCCATGTTTAAATAATGGCAGTGTTAGCATGATCCCAAGGTGAAGTTTTCAGCCCTCTGACATTAAAAGGTGAAGCAGAGGGCATGAAAACTTGCTCTGTGCGTCCTCTGTATACTGGCCAGCACCTCTCTGTCATGGGTGATCTCTTATCAGGCAAGAAAGGAGAGGTAGCTTCAGGCAGTTGGTTTACATCAGTAGTGGAGTCTTTGAAAGGGCTGGTTTCTCTTAAATCGTTTGGTGAGGTGTCTGTTCAGATTTGTATGTATCTTTAATTGGGCTGTTTTACTTAATTTTGAGATTATTTTTTGTATATTGGATACAAATTCTCAGATCTGTATTTTGCAAATAGTTTCTTTCAATATGTGGCTTGTCTTTTCATTCTCTTAACAAGGTCTTTTCTACCTCTGGTAGAATTAGCCTGTGAATCTGTCTGGTCCTGGGTGTTTTGGTTGGTAGGCTATTAATTACTGCCTCAATTTCAGAACTTGTTATTGGTCTATTCAGGGATTTGACTTTTTCCTGGTTTATTCTTGGGAGGGTATATGTGTCCAGAAATTTACCAATTTCTTCTAGATATTCTAGTTTATTGGCGTAGAGGTAATAG
>NW_022440063.1:1485-4229 GCF_009761245.1 Sapajus apella
TCTGTCTCCTTCAATTCTTGCCTGATCTTAGTTATTTCTTGTCTCCTGCTAGCTTTTGGATTAGTTTGCTCTTGCCTCTCTAGTTCTTTTAGTTGTGATGTTAGGTTGTCGATTTGAGATCTGTCTAACTTTCTTATGTGGGCATTTAGTGCTATAAATTTCCCTCTTAACACTACTTTAGCTGTATCCCAGAGATTTGGGTATGTTGTCTTTGTTCTTGTTGGTTTCAAAGAACTTCTTTATTTCTTCCTTAATTTAATCATTTACCCAGGAGTCATTCTGGAACAAGTTGTTCAATTTCCATGAAACTAGTTTTGAGTGAGTTTATTAATCCTAAGTTCTAATTTAATGACACTGTGGTCTGAGAGACTGTTTATGATTTCAGTCCTTTTGCATTTGCTGAGGAGTGGTTTAATTCAATTATGTGGTTGATCTTAGAATAAGTGTCGTGGTACTGAGAAGAATGTATATGCTGTTGTTTTGGGGTAGAGTTCTGTAGATGTCTACTAGGTCCACTTGATCCAGAGCTGAGTTTAGTCCTGCATGTCCTTGTTAATTTTCTGTCTCATTGATCTGTCTAGTCTTGAAGTGGGGCGTTGAAGTCTCCCACTGTTACTGTATGGGAGCTTAAGTGTCTGTGTAGGTCTTAGGCTCAAGAAGTTTTTTAATGAATCTGGGTGCTTCTGGTTTGTGTGCGTATATATTCAGAATACTTATCTATTCTTGTTGAATTGTTTCCTTTAGCATTATGTAATGCCCTTCTTTGTCTTTTTGATCTGTGTTTAAAGTCTGTTTTGTCAGAGACTGGGTTGCAACTTTTACTTTTTTTTTTTTTTTGGCTTTCTATTTGCTTCATAAATTTTCCTCCATCCCTTGGTTTTAAGCCTGTGTGTGTCTTTGCATGGAACATACCTCAAAATAAGAGCTATTTATGACAAACCCACAGCCAACATCATATTGAATGGGCAAAAGCTGGAAACATTTCCTTTGAAAACTGATACAAGACAAGGATGCCCTCTTACCACTCCTATTCAACATAGTATTGGAAGATCTGGCCAGGGCAATCAGGAAAGAGAAAGAAATAAAGGGTATTTAAATAAGAAGTCAAGCTGTCTGTTTGCAGATGACATGATTTTATATTTAGAGAACCCCATTGTCTCAGCCCCAAAACTTTTTGATCTGATAAAGACTTCAGCAAAGTCTCCGAATACAAAATCAAATAACAATGATAGACAAGCAGAGAGCCAAATTTTGAATGAACACCCATTCATAATTGCTACAAAGAGAATACCTAGGAATACAGCTCACTAGGGATGTGAAGGACCTCTTCAACAAGAACTACAAATAGCCGCTCAAGGAAATAAGAGAGGACACCAACAAATAGATAAACATTCCATCTTCATGGATAGGAGAAATCAATGTCATGAAAATGCCATACTGCCGAAGGTAATTTTTAGATTCAATGCTATTCCCATCAAACTACCATATACATTTTTAACAGAATTAGAAAAAAAAAACTATTTTAAATTTCATAGGGAATGAAAGAAGATCCTGAATAGCCAAGATAATCCTAAGCAGAAAAAAACAAAGCTGGAGACATCGTGCTACCTGACTTCAAACTGTACTTCAAGGCTACAGTAACCAAAACAGCATGGTACTGTTGCCAAAATAGACCCACAGACTAATGGAGAAGAGAAGCCCCAGAAATAACACCACACATCTATAAACATCTGATCTTTGACAAACCTGACAAAAACAAGCAATAGGGAAAGGATCCCCTAATCAATAAATGGTTGCTGCTTCAACTTTGTTAATGGTTTGTTGAACTTTTTTTTCTTCTTGATTCAATCTTACTAGGTTGTGTGTTGCTAGAAATCTTTTTTGACAGTTCTTTCAACTTTTACTTTAGCTTCAGGGCACACATGCAGGTTTGTGATACAGGTAAACTCATGTCATGGGGATTCGATGTACAGATTATTTCGTCACCCAGGTACTAAGCCTAGTACCCAATAGTTATTTTCTCTGTTCCTCTCCCTCGTCCCAGCCTCCACCCTCAACTAGGCCTCAGTATCTGCTTTCCCCTCTCCGTGTCCATGTGTTCTCATCATTCAGCTCCCACTTACAAGCAAGAACATGCAGTATTTGGTTTTCTGTTCCTCTCTAGGTTAATTTTGGCATATGACTGTTAATAATAGTCCCTTATGATTGTTTTCATTTCTGAGGCATCTGTTGTAAAGACTCCTCTCTAATTTGTGATTTCTTTCTTTATTTTTAAGACAGAGTCTAGCTTTATTGCCCAAGTTGGAGGGCAGTGGTGCCATGTAAGCTCACTGCAGCCTGCAGCCTCCACCTTCCAGGTTCAAGGAATTCTCCTGCCTCACCATCCTGAGTAGCTGGGACTACAGGGGTGTGCAACTACACCTGCCTAATTTTTGTTTATTACTACACCTGACTAATTTTTATTTTTAGTAGAGATGGGGTTTCGCCATGTTAGCCAAGATGGTCCTGATCTCCTGACCTCATTACCACCTGCCTTGGCCTCCCAAAGTGCTGGGATTACAGGTGTGAGCCACAGTGCCTGGCCTGTGATTTCATTTATTTGAATCTTCTGTCTGCCTTAGTTGGTCTAGCTAAGAATTTTTTATTTTTGAAAAAAAAAATTGTTTTATTCATATTTTTCCTACAGTTTTTCTGTTCTTATTTGATATATTTCTGCTCTGATCCTTACTGTTTCCTTCCTTCTG
>NW_022440063.1:4239-7919 GCF_009761245.1 Sapajus apella
TTCATGTGGGCTTGAGAATATGTATCCTGTGAATGTTCTACATATATCTCTTAGGTCCCTTTGATTGAAAGTATAGGTGAACAAAAAAGTATAGGTGAAGTCCAACATTTTCTTATTAATTTTCTCCTGGATCATCTTCCTATTGCTGAAAGTATGCTATTGAAATATCCTACAATTATTGTATTGCTGTCTATCTCTCCCTTCAGATCTATTAACATTTGCTTTATACATTTAGGTGCTCTGATGTTGGGTGGTGCATATGTATTTATAATTGTTATATTCTTTTTTTACAGTTTCAAATGTAAAGGCTATTTTATCTGATAAATAGCTACTCCTGCTCTATTTTGATTTCCATTTGTATGGGAATTGTTCTATTTTCTTTTTATACTGTTTTGGATACAAAGGCTATTTTATCTGGTAAATAGCTACTCTATTTTGATTTCCATTTGTATCGATATCTATTTTCATCATTTCATTTTCAGTCTACCTGTTTCTTTACGAGTGAAATGAGTCTCTTTTAGGCAGCATGTAGTTGGGTCCTGTTATAAATTTATGTAGCTGCTCTGTATTGTTAATTTTAGACCATTTACATTTAAAGTAATTATTGATAGGTAAAGATTTACTGTAGATATTTTATTTATTGTTTTCTGGATATTTTGTAGATTATTCCTTTCTTTCCTTCTTGCAGTCTTTCTTTGTAATTATGTAATTTTCTGTAGAAGTATGCTTTGATTACTTTCTTTTTCTCTATTTTGTATCTAGTATAGATGTTTGCCTTGGGGTTACCATGAGGCTTATGTAAAGTATCTCATAGTTATATCCAACTTAACTTGACTCACATAAAAGAGGTGGGAATTTCTAAATGAAGCTTACAAGTGGGACTTCAGGTGTTTGTTTTAGGAATCTCCAAAATTTGAGATCTCTAGAGCTGTAGGTATCATTGTAATGGGCTGCAAGCATTCATTTCCTGCCAAAGAGTAGCTAAATCATCTCTCTTACAGGACCCAAAAGTGACTCAGACATTCAATCATTTCTCTGGTCATTCATTTACAAAAGATTCATTAAACTACTAAGTGTGAGGCACTGCTCCACAGCTTAGTGATACCAGTGTAAACAAAGCACATTTGCTCCAATTGTAGCAGTCATATGGTGGTATAAAATCTAAACATGATATTAGAAGCTTTTTAGAATTAAAACTGTGTGATCTTGGGCAATTCCAAAGCTCTCTGATATTAGTATCCTCAACTATAAATTGGGATAACATCTGTCCCAAATAAATTGTCTTTATCAGATATGCAAATGCATGCTAATGCATGTGGGAGTACTTTTTAAGGGACATTTTTTAAATTTTACTTTTTTTTTTTTTTTTAAACATAGACAACTAGTTAAATAGCATTTCTTCTCAAGTGTCCAAGTTGGTAGAGAACCATGAAGACCAGAATGTGAAAGAGTTGAGCATGTCTTATGAGTTTTAAAATGAGATTCACCACTAGAACTGTTGCCAAAAGAAAGTACAGTGACATTACTGAATTTAAGATCTGTCAAAACACAAGTGATAGAAGTTCATCTTCACATTTTTAATGCTCTTAATTAGGAACTTTTATTTTTCCCGAATGGAACATGGTTTTACATCTTTATAACTATCCAACTTTTAAAATTCTCCAGTATGTTCCTGAATTTAACAGGTTTTAATTTCTAAGTTACTCTCTACCTTTCCATGTATTGCAACCTGGAAGCAAATATGAAATCCACGAATATGCAGTAATATTTTCAGCTATTCATTTGTTTACTGACTAACTTGTTCTCTCATTGGTAACATTAAAGTAATATATTTAAAAATACTTGTACAGCTTGGTAAATGAAGGAGTATGAATATATCTGACCCCAGGAATATTCTTACAAGTGTCCAGTAGGATAGGAAGAAATATACTGACAGAAAAGTATGCTGGTATAATGTATCTGGTTATAATTTATTACAACCTTCTTGTCTGGATTAGTTATTGTGTGAACAAATTTTAAAATGTCACATAAGAAATGTGTCATGATGAACCTGTATAATTACAATGTGGTTTACCAGTTCCTTTTCTCAGATTTTAAGTTATTGAAATTGTGATTGTATTAGTGCATTGTGAGTTCATTGCCATGGTTGATCTGATTTGTAAAAGGCTAATACAGTCATATGAATTCAATGTTTATTTCTCTATTCCGTATCATCATCTAGTAGCTAAACAGATTCGAAATCCCTTTTGGAGTCAATGCTCACTTAGAATAGCAAAGCTGAAAATCAGTCATGCACTGAGATTAAAATGGAGTGGTTAGAAACAAAGTGCGGGAAATATGTAAACAGAAAGACTATGGAAAAAGTGGAAACAGAGTTAGTCACATGAAAGTAGATCTGGAAGAAGGTTTCAGGAAGGTACAGCATTTGCGTAGGTCAGGTCCTACCACTTCCCAGGGTTAGTCGATCTGATAGTTATCATATTCATGCCTAACTGACTGGGTTATATTGTATGTGTGCTTTTAATTCATAAGAATTGAAGCATAAATGGCCAACAGGTCTATGAAAAAAATGCTCAGCATCACTAATCATCAGGGTTGTCATCTTTCCCAGTTAGGGGAGCCATTAAAAAGACAATAAATGCTTGCAAGGATGCAGAGAAAAGGAAACTCTTACATACTGTTAATAGAAGTGTAATTTAGTACAGACATGAAAGTGAACAGTATAAAGATTTCTCAAACAACTGAAAATGGAACTACCATATAATCCAGAAATCCCACTCCTGGGTATTTATCCAAAGAAAAGGGAATCAGTATATCAAAGGGAGACCTGCAACTCCATGTTCATTGCAGCACTGTTCACAATAGCTAGAATATCGAGTCAACCTGCGTGTCCATCAACAGATGAATGGTAAAGAAAATGCGGTACATATACACAAGGGAATTCTATTCAGCCATAAGAGAATAAAAATCCTTTCATTTGCAGCAACATGGATGAAACTGGAGGCCATTAAAGTAAGAGAAATAAGGCAGACCCTGAAAAGTACCACATGTTCTCACTCATATGTTGAAGCTAAAAATGCTGACCTCATGAAGGTAGAGTGTAGAATGATGGTTCCTAGAGACTGGGGTGGGTTTATGTGTATGGGAGGGGATAAAGAGAGGTTAGTCAATGGTGGCAAACATTAGTTAGAAGAAACAAATATCTGTGTTTGACAGCACAGTAGGGTGACTATAATTAATAATATGTATTTCAAAATAGCTAGAAGACTTGAAATGTTCCTAACACAAATAAATGATGAATATTTGAGGTGATGAATATCCTAAATACCTGATCAATAACCTGATTTGATCATTATACATTCCATGAATGTATCAGAGTATCACATGTATGCCATAAAAATATACAAATATTATTGGTAAAAAATTAGAATTATGTATAATGACCAACAAAAATAAAAGATCAAAGAAAAGTAATCCTTTAAATCATGCAGGGGAGTCTTCGAGTGAGTTCCTTCAATGAACAGGAATGGCCTCGCCCTCATGCCTTTTAATGTGTCCGCATCTTGCTAAGCTAAGTAGAATTTTTGTATTTAAACACAGCACTGATTTGAATAATGTATTGCCTTAAATGAAAGCCAAACACTTCATAGTGATTCATTCAAATGCTGGGGAAAAAAAAA
>NW_022440064.1:0-7918 GCF_009761245.1 Sapajus apella
AAATATCTCTTTCCAGATTCTCGAAAGAAAGGGTTTCTGAACTGCTATATTCACACATCTGTTTAACTCTATATGTTGAATATACACCTTGACCGTCATTCCGCTACAAAGCTCCGTTGTTGTCTTAGAGCCAGATATTTCTCATTACACCCTATACTCCCAATAAGCCAGGAATATCGAAACGCAGTTTTTAGAAGAAACCTGTTTCTAACTCGCTGAATCTAAACATAGATGCAACATACTAATGGGAACCAAACACAACAGAGCAGTTTGAAAGAGAGGTTTCTCCTGTGGTTTAGACGCGACCTTAAAGCCAATTCTTATGAGTCTGTATATGGCTGGAAATATCTCTTTCCATATTATCCAAAGAAAGGTTTTCCGAACTGCTACATTCACATATCTGTTTAACTCTCTAAGTTGAATATACACCTTGAAAATCATTCTGCCACATAGCTCCGTTTTTGTTTTAGAGCCTGATATTTCTCATTACACCCGATAATCCCATTCACTAAGGAGTATCCAAACGCAGCTTTTACAAGAAACATGTTTCTAACTCGCTGAATCTAAACAATGATGCAACTTCCTAAGGTGAACGAACACACAGCAGAGCAGTTTGAAAGAGGAATTTCTCCTTTGGTTTAGACGCGATCTTACCGGTAATTCTAATGAGCCTGTTTATGGCTGGAAATATGTCTTTCCAGATTCTCGGAAGAAAGTGTTTCTGAACTGTTACATTCACACATATATTTAACTCTGTAAGTTGAATACACAGCTTGAAAATCATTCTGCTATTAGCTCCGTTTTTGTATTACAGCCAGATATTTTTCATTACACCCTTCACTCCCATTCACTCAGTAGTATAAAACGGAGCTTTTTCAAGAAACGTGTTTCTAACTCGCTGAATTTAAACATAGATGCAACTTCCTAAGTTGAAGGAACACACAGCAGAGCAGTTGAAAGAGACGTTTCTCCTGTGGTTTAGACGCCGTCTTACCGCTAATTCTTAAGAGCCAGTATATGGATGGAAATATCTCTTTCCAGATTCTCGAAAGAAAGGGTTTCTGAACCGCTACATTCACCCACATGTTTAACTATATAAGTTGAATACACTGCTTGACAATCATTCTGCTACACCGCTCCGTTTCTGTTTTAGAGAAAGATATTTCTCATTATACCCTATTCTCCCTTTCACTCAGGAGTATCCAAACGCAGCTTTTACAACAAACGTGCTTGTAACTCGCTGAATCTAAACATCGATGCAGCTTTCTAAGGTGAACCAACACACAGCAGAGCATTTTGAAAGAGGCGTTTCTTCTGTGGTTTAGACTCGATCTTCCCGCTAATACTTATGAGCCTGTTTATGGCTGGAAATATCTCTTTCCAGATTCTCCAAAGAAAGGGTTTCTGAACTGCTACATTCACACATCTGTCTAAATCCGTAAGTTGAATACACACCTTGACAATCATTCTTCTTCATACCTCCGTTTTTGTTTTAGAGCCAGATTTTTCTCATTACACCCTATACTCCCAATAACCCAGGAATATCTAAACGCAGCTTAGAAGAAACCTGTTTCTAACTCGCTGAATCTAAACATAGATGCAACTTCCTAATGTGAACCAATCACAGCAGAGCAGTTTGAAGGAGACGTTTCCCCTGTGGTTTACACCCGTTGTTACCACTAAATCTTATGAGCCTGTATATGGCTGGAATGATCTATTTCCAGATTCTCCAAAGAAAGTGTTTCTGAACGGCTACATTCACACATCTGTTTAATACTGTAAGTTGAACATACACCTTGACAATCATTCTGCTACATAGCTCCGTTTTTGTTTTAGAGCCAGATATGTCTCATTACACCCTATATTCCCTTTCACTCAGAAATATCCAAACGCAGATTTTGGAAGAAACGTGTTTCTAACTCGCTGACTCTGAGCATAGATACAACTTCCTAAGGTGAACGAATACAGAGCAGAGCAGTTTGAAAGAGACGCTTATCCTGTGGTTTAGACGCGTTCTTAAAGCTAATTCCTATGAGCCTGTATACGGCTGGAAATATCTCTTTCCAGATTCTCCAAGCAAAGGATTTCTGAACTGCTACATTCACACATCTGTGTAACTCTGTAAGTTGAATACACACCTTGACAATCATTCTTCTACATAGCTCCGTTTTTGTTTTAGAGCCAGATATTTCTCATTACACCCTATACTCCCAATAACCCAGGAATATCCAAACGCAGCTTTTAGAAGAAACCTGTTTCTAACTCGCTGAATCTAAACATAGGTGCAACTTCCTAATGTGAACCAAACACAGCAGAGCAGTTTGAAAGAGATGTTTCTCCTGTGGTTTACACGCGATCTTACCGCTAATTCTAAGGAGCCTGTATATCGCTGTAAATATCTCTTTCCAGATTCTCCAAAAAAAAGGTTTTATGAACTGCTACATTCACATATCTGTTTATCTCTCTAAGTTGAATATACACCTTGACAATCTTTCTGCTACATAGATCCGCTTTTGTTTTAGAGCCAGATATTTCTCATTACAACCATTATTCCCATTCACTCAGGAATATCTAGCGCAGCTTTTTGGAGAAACGTGTTTCTAACTCGCAGAATCTAAACATAGATGCAACTTCCTAAGGTGAACGAACACACAGTGGAGCAGTTTGAAAGAGAAGTTTCTCGTATGATTTACGTGCGATCATAAAGGTAATTGTTTTTTTTTCCCATTTATTTATTTTATTGCATTTTAGGTTTTGGGGTACATGTGAAGAACATGCAAAATTGTTGCATAGGAACACACGTGGCAGTGTGATTTGCTGCCTTCCTCCCCATCACCTACATCTGGCATTTCTACCCTTGCTATCTCTCCCCATCTTCCCACCACCCACCGTCCCTCCCCTATTTCCCCCCAACTGACCCCTGTGTGTAGTGCTCCCCTCCCTGTCTCCATGTGATCTCATCGTTCAACACCCGCCTATGAGTGAGAACATGCGGTGTTTGATCTTCTGCTCCTCTGTCAGTTTGCTGAGAATGATGGTTTCCAGGTAATTCTTAAGAGTCTGTATATGGCTGGAAATATATCTTTCCAGATTCTCTAAAGAAAAGGTTAGTGAACTGCTACATTCACACAATTGTTTAACTCTGTATGTTTAATATACACCTTGACCATGATTCTGCTGCATAGCTCCGCTTTTGTTTTAGAGCCAGATATTTCTCATTACACCCATTATACCTTATTCACTCAGGAATATCCAAACGCAGCTTTTAGAACAAACGTGTTTCTAACTCGCTGAATCTAAACACAGATGCAACTTCCGAAGGTGAACGAACACATAAGAGAGCAGTTTGAGAGACGATTCTCCTGTGGTTTAGACGCTATCTTACCGCTAATTTTTAGGAGCCTGTATATGGCTGTAAATATCTCTTTCCAGATTCTCCAAAGAAAGGCTTTCTGAACTGCTACATTCACATATCTGTTTACCTCTCTAAGTTGAATATAAACCTTGAAAATCATTCTGCTTCATAGCTCCGATTTTGTTTTAGAGCCCGATATTTCTCATTACACCCTATACTGCCATTCATTCAGGAATATGCAAACGCCGCTATTTGGAGAAACGTGTTTCTAACTCGCTGAATCAAAACATAGATGCAACTTCCGAAGGTGAACGAACACACAGCAGAGCAGTTTGAAAGAGACGATTCTAATATTATTTAGATGCTATCTTATACCTAATTCTTAAGAGTCTGTATATTGCTGGAAATATCTCTTTTCACATTCTCCAAAGAAAGGGTTATTCAACTGCGACATTCACACAATTGTTTAACTCAGTATATTTAATATACACCTTGACAATCGTTCTGCTACATAGATCCGTTTTTTTTAAGCCAGATATTTCTCATTACACTGTATACTCCCATTCACTCAAGAATATCGACACGCAGCTTTTAAAAGAAATGTGTTTCTAACTCGCTGAATCTAAACATAGATGCACCTTCCGAAGGTGAGCGAACACATAAGAGAGCATTTTGAAAGACACGTTTCTAATGTGATTTAGAAGTGATCTTATAGCTAATTCTTAAGAGTCTTTATATTGCTGGAAATATATCTTTCCAGATTCACCAAAGAAAGGGTTATTCTACTGCTACGTTCACACAATTGTTTAACTCTGTAAATTTAATATACACCTTGACAATCATTCAGCTACATAGCTCCGTTTTTGTTTTAGAGCCAGATATTTCTCATTACACCCTTACTCCCAATAACCCAGGAATATCCAAACGCAGCTTTTACAAGAAACGTGTTTCTAACTCGCTGTATCTAAACATAGATGCAACTACCTAAGGTGAACGAACACACAGAAGAGCAGTTTGAAACAGACGTTTCTCCTGTGGTTTAGGCGTGATCATACAGCTAATTCGTATGATCCTGTATATGGCTGCAAATATCTCTTTCCAGATTCTCCAAAGGAAGGGTTTCTGAACGGCAAAATTCACACATCTCTTTAACACTGTATGTTGAATACACAGCTTGACAATCATTCTGCTATATATCTCCGTTTTTGTTTTAGAGCCAGATATTTCTCATTACACCCTATACTCACATTCACTAAGGAGTATCCAAATGCAGCTTTCACAAGAATCGTGCTTCTAACTCGCTGAATGTAAGCATAGATGCAATTTCCTATGGTGAGCAAACACACAGCAGAGCAGTCGGAAAAAGACGTTTCTCCTGTGTTTTAGACGCGATATTATCGTGAATTCTTACGAGCCTGTATATTTCTGGAAATATCTCTATCCAGGTTCTCCAAAGAAAGGGTTTCTGAACTGCTACATTCACACATCTGTTTAACTGTGTAAGTTGAATACACAGCTTGACAATCATTCTGCTGAAATCCTCCGTTTTTGTTTTAGAGCCAGGTATTTCTCATTACACCCTATACACCCATTCACTCAGGAGTATCCAAACGCAGATTTTACAAGAAACGTGTTTCTAACTCGCTGAATCTAAACATAGATGCAACTTCCTAAGGTGAACGAACACACAGCAGAGCAGTTTCAAAGAGACGTTTCTCCTGTAGTTTAGAAGCGATCTTACCGCTAATTCTTATGAGCCTGTATATGGCTGGAAATAAGTCTTTCCAGATTCTCTAAAGAAAGGTTTTCTACACTGCTACATTCACATATGTTTAACTCTGTAATTTGAATACACAGCTTGACAATCATTCTGCTACATAGCTCCGTTTTTGTTTTAGAGCCAGATATTTCTCATTACACCCTATAACCCCAATCACGCAGGAATATCAAAACGCATCTTTTAGAACAAACGTGTTTCGAACTGGCTGAATCAAAACATAGATCCAACTTTGTAAGGGAAACGAACACACAGCAGAGCAGCTTGTAAGAACGTTTCTCCAATGGTTTAGACGCGATCTTACCACTAATTCTAATGAGCCTGTATATGGCTTGAAATGTCTCTTTCCAGATTCTCGAAAGAACGTATTTCTTAGATGCGACATTCACGCATCTTTTTAACTCTGTAAGTTGAATATACACCTTGACAATCATTCTGCTTCATAGCTGCCTTTTCGTTTTAGAGCCAGATATTTCTCATTAAACAATATCCTCCAATTCATTCAGGGATATCCAAACGCAGCTATTAGAAGAAACGTGTTTCTAACTCGCTGAATCTAAACATATGTGCAACTTCCTAAGGTGAATGAACACACAGCAGAGCAGTTCGAAAAAGACATTTCACTTGTGGATTAGACGTGATATTAAAGCTAATTCCTACGAGCCTGTATATGGCTGGACATATATCTTTCCGGATTCTATAAAGAAAGAGTTTCTGAACTGCTACATTCACACATCTGTTTATCTCTGTAAGTTGAATATACACCTTGACAATCATTCTGCTACATAGCTCCGTTTTAGTTTTAGAGCCAGATATTTCTCCTTACACCGTATACTCCCAAACACACAGCAATATGCAAACGCAGCTTTTAGAAAACGTGTTTCTAACTCGCTGAATCTAAACATTCATAAAACTTCCTAAGGTGAACGAACACACAGCAGAGCAGTTTGAAAGAGACGTTTCTATTGTGGTTTAGACGCGAACTTAAAGCTAATTCTTCTGAGCATGCATATGGCAGGAAATATATCTTTCCAGATTCTCCAAAGAAAGGGTTTCTGAACTGCTACATTCACACATCTGTTTACCTCTGTACGTTGAATATACACCTTGACAATCATTCTGCTACATAGTTCCATTTTTGTTTTAGAGCCAGATATTTCTCATTACACACAATACTTCCAATCACTTAGCAATATCCAAACGCATCTTTTAGAAGACATGGGTGTCTAACTTGTGGAATCTAAACATAGATGCAAGTACTTAGGTGAACGAATACACAGTAGAGCAGTTTGAAAGACACGTTTCTCCTGTGGTTTAGACGCCATCTTACCGCTAATTCTTATGAGCCTGTATATGGCTGGAAATGTCTCTTTCCAGATTCTCGAAAGAAAGTGTTTCTAAGCTGCTACATTCACGCATCTGTTTAACTCTGTAAGTTGAATATACACCTTGACAATCATTCTGCTACATAGCTCCGTTTTTGTTTTACAGCCAGGTATTTCTCATTTCACCCCATGTTCCCATTCACTCAGGAATATCCAAAAGCAGATATTAGAAGAAACAAGTTTCTAACTCGCTGAATCTAGACATAGATGCAACTTCCTAAGGTGAAAGAACTCACAGCAGAGCAGTTTGAAAGAGACGTTTCTCCTCTGGTTTAGATGCGATCATCAAGGTAATTCTTATGAGCGTGTAAATGGCTGGAAATATCTCTGTCCAGATTCTCGAAGGAAAGTGTTTCTGAACTGCTGCATTCACATAACTATTTATCTCTATAAGTTTAATATACACCTTCACAATCATTCCGCTACATAGCTCCGTTTTTGTTTTAGAGCCAGATATTTCTCATTACACAGTATACTCCCATTCACTCAGGAATATCAAAACGCAGCTTTCAGAAGAAACGTGTTTCTGACTCGCTGAATCTAAACATACATGCAACTTCCTAAGGTCAACGAACACACAGCAGAGAATTTTGAAAGAGACGTGTCTCCTGTTGTTTACACGGATCTTAAAGCTAATTCGTATGAGGTTGTATATGGCTGGAAATATCTATTTCCAGATGCTCCAAAGAAAGGTTTTCTGAACTGGCACATTCACACATCTGTTTAACTCTCTAAGTTGAATATTCACCTTGACAATCATTCTGCTACATAGCTCCTTTTTTGTTTTAGAGCCAGATATTTCTCATAACACCCTATACTCCCAATGACTCAGGAGTATCCAAACGCAGGTTTTACAAGAAACGTCTTTCTAACTCGATGAATGTAAACATAGATGCAACTTCCTAAGGTGAAAGAACACACAGCAGGGCAGTTTGAAAGTGACGTTTCTCCTGTGGTTTAGACGCAATCTTACCGCTAATTCTAAAGAGCCAGTATATGGCTGGAAATAGCTCTTTCCAGATTCTCGAATGAAATGGTTCCTGAATTGCTCACAACTGAGCAGTTTGGGAGAGACGTTTCTCCTGTAGTTTAGACGCGATCATACCTCTAATTCTTCTGAGCCTGTATTTGGCTGGAAATATCTCTTTCCAGATTCTCTAAAGAAAGGGTTTCTGAACTGCTACATTCACACATCTGTTTTACTCTGTACGTTGAATACACAGCTTGACCATCATTCTGCTACGTAGCTCCGTTTTTGTTATAGACCCAGATATTTCTCATTACACCCTATACTCCCATTCACTCAGGAGTATCCAAACGCAGCTTTTACAGGAAACGTGTTTCTAACTCGCTGAATCTAAACATAGGTGCAACTTCCTAAGGTGAACGAACACACAGCAG
>NW_022440065.1:0-7917 GCF_009761245.1 Sapajus apella
CTGCCACCTTCCACTGTTCCCCCTCCTGTCTGGGAAGTCCCTCATGGGGTGGCCACCAGGGAGCCCCAGGCTCTGGACCACTGGAGGGCCTGGAGAAGGGGAGCAGTGCCCCTACAGGCCCACTGCTAAGGCTCTGTGGGGGTTGGGTGGTCGTCTCCAGGACACAGTAGAAATGCAGGCACGAGGCCTGCTGGAGCTGAGCCAGGACAAAATTGAGAGGGACCTGTGCCCCCTGGACAGAGAACGCCAAGAGCTGGGGCACGCTGAGCACTCACCGCAAGCTGCCCCCACCTGTCTCATCCATTTACCTCCCAGTGGGCATGGGACATGGGGCAACTGCCAGCCTCCTTTCACAGATGGGGAACTGAGGCTCAGAGAAGCAAGTCTCCAGACCCGTGGTGGCCCAGCAGTGAGCTGGAGGCTGAAGCCAGCGTCCCTGTCCAGAGCCAAAGCCCCTGCTGGCAGGGCTGTGCCTGCCCCTCTTCTCACCTGTGCCACAGGTAACAGTGCACTTGGTCCAGGGTCCGTAGTGCCAGGAGAACTCGGGCAGTGGGACCTCGCCATGGCCATCTGCCTCCCTGTGGACTGTGTACTCATAGCGCACCCCGAGGTTGCTCTCCTGGAACAGCAGCTGGGCAGGCAGGCGGGCCCCATGAGCACAAGGCATCCTCTCCATCCACCCAGGCCTGGAGGAGCTGACCCCAGCCACCTCTGAACTGCAGCTACATCACGGGGCCATTTTAAAAGATGGGGGAACTGAGGCAGAGGTTACAGCAGGAGGGCCTGGCTGAGAGCCAGGCTCTGTGACTGCCCCAGGGCTCACTCCTCCAGGATGAGACCCTGCCATGGGCCTGGGGTCTCCGCCTCTGCTCCCCCCTCCTTGGCCTCGGGAAGTACACACCTGAATCTAGACAGGCTCATTGGTGGGACCCAGGGGCGTGAGATTCTCCCAGTTGCCCCTGCGTGCGTATGTTAAGGTGGTCCCTGCCACCTGGTAGTCCCCGTCCCCCTGGATGATCCAGCCGCCATTGAGGAAGTACTTCTTTGGGTCCTCGCTCTGCAGTGCCAGGAAGTTAGCAGCCTCCTGTATGGAGATCTCACGTGCGCCAGCTGGGATCAGCCTCACGTCCACATACCCTGCCGGCCACGGGCTGTGTATATGTTGTGCTCGGGGTGACAGGGTTGCCTATCCCCACCCGCTGCCCTCACCTCTCCCCCCACTTGCACCCCACCTGCTGATGCCAAAGATTCCACTGTTACCTTAAAAGTCTGAGCTCCCCCAATTGCTCAGATATGTCATAGGTCACCAAAACCTCACAGAAGCGCCCCAAATCCCGACCCCACATCCATGCCCTGTCATCCCTCTCTTGGGGACCTAAACTGGTCTCATCACAAGGCTGGGTCCACCCAACACTCAGGGCCAGCTGGCATTCTCTTTCTAAAATGCCAGCGTCCTCAGGCCTTTCTCCCGGGTCACCCTCCTCAGCCCACATGGCTGCATTTATTCACCAGCTTCTGTAACACCCATCACGCGCCAGGCACTGCTCACGTGTAAAATGAATAACAACCCTAGGATGTAGGTACTATTGTTGTTCCCATTTCACAGATGAGGAAAGCGAGGCAGGCAGGGATAGTAACATGAATGAGCATCCTGCTGGGATCTGAGGACAACAGGGTTTTCCTCCCACGGGAAACCTTCCCTAACTTCCCCAGGCCAGGAGCGTCTTCCTCGGTGCTCCCAAAGTCCTCTGGGCCTCCCTGCACTGCACTGGCCACACAGAAGGTTCTGTCCCCTGTGGGGCTGAACGATTCACCTGCATGTCCCCATCACCTAGCACAGTCAGCACTCGAACGTGTGCAAAGCAGACCCAAGGTGAAGGCGTGGAGCTGAGGGTCTCAGAAGCTTCGGGAGGAGACCATCATCCTCCTAGTGGCCCAGGGGCTGCACACAAGCTGAGCTGGACCTGCCTGGGGTCTCTGGGACAAGAGGACTCCCCACGGGGACAGGTCTCTGTGCTTGGGTTAGGGGTACCTGACTCCTACAAGAATTCCACCCCAACAAGTCTTCCCTGCTTAGCCATCTATGGCTGGCTGGGGACCACGAGGCCAATGGGGGGTCCCAGGGCAGATGGGGAAGTGGCCACCAGGTAAAGAGCACACCCATCCCCCACAGTGGTCCCACCCCATATGCAGGCCCTCGGCCTCCTCAAAGGTCTCGCTCACGGTGTGGCAGGTGGAGCCATTGCCGTGGCACATGCCACAACAGTCCTCCATGGCACCGGAGTCAATCTCCAAGTCACAGCCCACATTCTGCAACACACAAGAGAGGGGAGGCCCCTGGTGCTGGCAGTCAGCCCTCTGTGGCCAGCCAGGGTCAGGAGGAGACAGCTGGAGTGGGGGTCAGGAGGCCTCTCTCTGGCCCTGCCCCACCCCAGCTGTGCCTCTGACCCAGCTGAACTTCTCTACCTCCCTGAGCCTCAGTGTCCTCAGATGTGAGAGGGGGAGACCCGCCCCTCCCTTAAAGGTATGTCTCGAGCATCACATGGGACAAGAGAAGTGAGTTCTGCAAAGGCTGCGGACAGGCAGGGACCTGATTCACCATGGGCTTCTGACCAGTGCATGCAGGGAATCCGAACATCAGAGGTGCTGGTGGTGGGCCCCTCCCTGCTGGTCCCCCTCTGAGCCCAGGCCCAGACACCCCAGTGGCTTAGAGGGCTAGAAGCAGGGGCAGGTAGGTGGCTAGCGAGATGGGCAAAGACGAGATGCCTTCGGGGCTAGAGCCCTTCATGTCACCTGTGCCACATCATTTGACCCCTTCTATCAGGAAGGAAACCACTGCCTGGGGTCAGCCAGCTGGCAAGAGATCAAGCCCCTGCCTGGGTTCCGGTGTCCCTGCTGGGGTGGTGCTGGCACAGCATCCAAGGAGATGCAGGGTGGTGAACCCTGACTGGCAGGGGTCTCCAGTACCAGGAGGCCTGGTATGGGCTTTGCCTTAGTGGTATAGAGGGTGGGGTCTGGGAAGCCCAATGGCAGAGCATGGGGGGAGGGTGGCCAGAGGACCAGGAGGGACCCAGGGGAGAACCTGGGGCCTGCCAGTGGGGCTAGGGGCGGGCAGTGCTGGGAGAGCCTCTTCCAGACCAGGCACACCTTGCAGATGCCATTGATGCAGAGGTCCCAGCTGACCCTGCCCTGGTAGCAGGGGGTGCCATCAACCACGGCATCCTGCAGCTTCTTGGCAAAATACTCATTTGAGAGCCGGCAGTGCAGCTCACAGGGGTTCACTGGGGGCCAAGTAGAAGAGCCATCAGCGACAGCCCGGGCAGGAGTTACGGAGGCCACCAGGAAGACCCCTCCATGACACACATCCATGGCAGGCTGGAGGCTCCGGCAGGGCTGGTAGCTATCTGCAAGGCTTCAGACTGGGGAGCTGGGAGGAGCAGCAGCCCCAGGGCACAGCGGCATGGCCCAGGCTTGGGGTGGAGACTGAGACTCCTGCTGCATCACAGGGTAGCCTTGGGCACAAAAAGCCCCAGCCCTCTGAGCCTCAGTGTACCCGTGGGAGGCAGCACTCACTGTCATTGACCACAGGCACCCATGTGTGCAGCTGGCCCTTGTAGAGCATAATGTCAAAGTGGCTGCACTGGATGTGGCAGGAGGAAGGGCGGCCAGAGGGGCAGGCTTGTAGGTTGCAGAGGCGGAAACGCTTCCGCTCACGCACGCAGTACTTGCCCTTGTATTTGGGCCTGTGGGGAGACTCAGGGAGGGCCCGGTGAGTGCTACTGTGTGGCCACAGCCCGGAGCGAGCGGCCTCCTCCTGTACCCGCACCCCGAGATCCCTGCCACCCAGCTCTGCACACAATGTCTCCTCCCTTGGGCTGCCCCTACTCTGGCCCAGACACACCCTCCCTGTTTGTAAGGACCTGCGGGGAAGTGGCAGCAGGAAGCCTGAGCTCTGTCTCCAACCTGCTGTGTGACTGTGGGCAAGTCTCTGGCCAACCCCTGGGCCTCAGTTTCCTCATCTGTAAAATGGGGTTGGGGCTGACTCTGCAGAGGGCTGTTGAGAAGCTTTGACAAGCTGCAGGCATGACTGGCACTGACTGGAGGGACTGCTCTGAGTCCCCAGCCCATGACACCAGCATTCTAACAAGCCCTTGAGTCCTCAGCCTCCCTCCTGGTGGCAGTTACCCCAGCCCGGGTGTAAAAAAAAGCCCCCAGGGCCCCGGCCAGCTGAGAGGTCTGCCAAGTCACAGCTCCTGAAACCCACCCCATCTAGGCCAGGGTAGCTGGACCCAACCCTGCTCAGACCTGGAGGTCTGGAGGCAGGGAGGGCCACAGGCCAGTCTTAGCCAAGCACAGGGCCCTGGGTGGGGCTAGCCGTGAACCCCATGCCTTCCCTGGGCAGCCTCGTGAAGAGGGAATCAGCTGGGCAGTGCCTCGGTCTACGGTACTGCTGGGCTCTGCGACTCACCACATCCTCACACCCCCCTGTTTAAATGGGGAAACAGAGGCCCAGAGAAGGGGTGAAGAGGGGATTCAAACCCTGAGCCATATAAGGTCCAGGGCCCACGGTCTTCCCCACTGCCCTCTCCGTCCTCCCTCCAGCCGGTGGCTGCTTTGCTGTATGGCCTCTGATGAGTCTCTCTAGTCTCTGGGCCTCAGTGTCTCCCTCTCTGCAAAGGTGTCAGCAGTGGGGACCTGTCAGCCCCAGAACCCTCCTTGAAAGTGACTCAAGGTGGCCTGGACACTCGGACTGATCGTTATGAGGACACTTCTAAGAGCCAGAGGCTGGGACAAAGCCAAGCCCCTGCAATCGGCTGACTGCTTGGGTCCCTCCGTCCCATCGCCCAGGGCACCCTGGGCCCCACACTCATGCAGGCTGCGTGCACTGCCACTCAGCGCTCTGCACGGCCACGTCACAGCTCCACGAACAGATGGACCAGGCGCTCCAGCCAGACCAGCCACCGTCCACGGCCTCAGGCCGGAAGCCCATGGGTACCCACTCCCCATTGAGACACCACTACCAAGACAGATGGAGGTAGAGCCACCCCCACCCTCAAGCCTATCAGTCATCCTCACATTAGTGAGAACAAGTTAGGTGAGAAGGCCACGGAAAGCACAGAGAGGAAGGATGGAAGGTGAGAGAGGCCCCTTCCAATCATCACCATCACGTGTGGCCCAGGCCACAGGGCGGAGCTGAGCAGGGTGTGAAACAGCCCACATGCCGACTCAGCTGAAGACACCTGGGGAATCATGGAATCAAGCTCTGCTCCCAATGCCTCCATTTTGCAGATAGGGGCTTGGGCTGCAGAGAGTGGGGGTCTGCTAGGAGTACAGCAAGACTGTGAGCTGGGGCTGATGCCCGGTCACAGCAGGAGGTCTGGCCTCTCCCTCCCACCGCTGGGACTGAGCACCTCCCACCTTGTTATCCCCACACCAGGTGCCGTCCACAGCCGAATCCAGCTTGGAGTGACAGGTGGTCCCGACATAGCACCAAAGTGTGTGGCAGACATTCTGCAAGGAGGAGGCACAAGCCACACCCTCACCCCACCCTACCCCCATGCCACCAGCCACCCTGCCCCCACCCTGTCCCCAAGGGCCCCCTGGACACCCTTCCACATGGCAGGGGTCCACAGACCCCCAGAGGTCCCTTCTGTGTCTGCTCCCACCTTCCTCTCCAGACCCTGTGGTGGTGTGGGGGGCCCAGGGCTGCTCTGCTCACACCACTCCCCAGCTGTCCACCCCTCTCCCGGCCCAGCCCCGCCTCTAGAAACACTCCGTTAGAAGATCACTCCAGGCAGTCTTCTCCAGGATAAACAGACCCTCCCTACACAGGTTCCTTTTCCCTCTTTTTCTTTTTTTTGAGACGGAGTTTCGCTCTTGTTGCCCAGGCTGGAATGCAATGGCGCATTCTCGGCTCACTGCAACATCCGCCTCCTGGGTTCAAGCCATTCTCCTGTCTCAGCCTCCCAAGTAGCTGGAACTACAGGCATGTGCCACCATGTCCAGCTAATTTTTTGTATTTTTAGTAGAGATGGGGTTTCACCATGTTGGCCAGGATGGTCTTGATCTCTTGACCTCGTGATCCACCTGCCTCAGCCTCCCAAAGTGCTGGGATTACAGGCGTGAGCCACCGCGCCTGGCCCTTTTCCCTCTTAAAAGCCAGCCCCAGGGAGGCTAAGGGACTTGTCACAGTGGATCCGTGATTGACCCAGAATTCAGAGCCAGGTCTGTGGCTGCCCATCCTTGGCCTCTCCCACAGGCCTCTGACATGTCACAGTGTCATTCAGGGGTGCAGCCCAGGTCAAGCAAGGTTCCTGCCAGGCTGGCATCCATGGGCTGGTGAGGGCTGCCCCCTGAGCCTTCCCGCCGGGTCCCCACATCCTGGTACCCACCCCAGCCCACTCACATCCATGTTGTCACAGAAGGCAGAGTAGGCCCCGTACTGGAGGCGACACTGGTGGCTCACATCATAGAGGATGCCGGGCAGCACTGAGGGGAAGTTGATGATGTCCTTGGCAGGAGAATCATCCAGGCACAGGCCTCACCTGCGGGAGCAAGGAGAGTGGGGCAGCCTGTGAGACCCATCGGAGAGGCATTGGCTGGGCTGGGAGGGGAGGAGGGAGTGGCACAGAGCCCCACCACTGTAGGAGAACTCCATCTCCCCGCTTGGCTCAGCCACCCTGCAGCCAGCAGCAGAGGCCCTCCCGCCCACGCTCATTTCACCTCCTGGGCACTCCAGCTCAACAACCCCAGCCCCAGTGCCCGGCCTCTGCACACGCTGCTGCCTCCACCCTGCTCCTCTTGCCCTACCGCTGCAGCCTCCCCTCCAGATGCAGCACCAGTGTCCTTCCCTCCGAAGCCTCCTGGATCACCAAGCCCTCTTGTGGCCCTGCTCTCTAACCCTGCAGCCTGCATCCCTGAGCCCAGACCCTGGAGCCAGTCCCGACAAGGATCTGGAGAACATCACATCACAGTTGACTCAACAGAGCCTCTGATGGCCCAACCCAGGCAGATACCTCGGGTCATCTATGGAAGGACGAGGACTGGAAAGCAGGCCTCCCCTGGGAGAGAGCCCAGGCAGCCGTGCCTGTCCCCCTGCAGGGCTGGCCTCAGCCTCTGTCACACCCCATCTACTCCCACCTTCCTCCAGCCGCATTCCCTGGCAGCAGTGGCAGGGAACCGGGCAGACGAGTGCAGGCAGAATCTGTACCCACCAGACACTCCTGCTGCTGCGGTGTGGCGAAGAGGCTGCCTGCCTAGACACAACACCACGAGACAGGGGGCATGCAGGTGGGTGCACTGGGGAGGGCAGCCCAGGCCCAGCTGGCACCCGCTTCTGCCCCTGCCTCACTCTGCATGGCCCTCGGGCATAGCTATTGTGTCTGGGCCCAGTGTCCATCCTGCTGCCCCTGCTGGACCTTAGGCTGGCACCACTACAGCTTAGCAGCAGGAGTTCGAGACCAGCCTGGCCAATATGGTAAAACCCTAGGCATGGTGGTGCACGCCTGTAGTCCCAGCTACTTGGGAGGCTGAGGGAGGAGAATCACTTGAACCAGGGAGGCAGAGTGAGCTGAGATTGCACCACTGCACCCCAGCCTGGGCAATAGAGTGAGACTCTGTCTCCAAAAACAAACAAACAAAACTCATCATCATAATAATGATGCCTTAATATTGGTTCATTAGTTGTGACAAATGTAGCATAGCAGTATAAGATGTTAATATGGGAACTGAGCGTGGTTCTTTGAGACTCTCTGTACTATGTTTACAACAGTTCTGTAAATCCAAAACTATTCTATACTAAAAAGTTTATTTTTAAAAAGGCAAGGGAAAAATCTATAAAACAGTTCAAGCCTACAAAAAATACACAAAATCACTTACAGACATGCATGTACCCACCATGTAGGTTTAACAGATACT
>NW_022440066.1:0-7917 GCF_009761245.1 Sapajus apella
CTTGACGAATATCTTTGTGGTGTTCTCTGTATTTCCTGGACTTGAATATTTGCCTGCCTTGCTCGGTTGGGGAAGTTTTCCTGAATAATATCCTGAAGAGTATTTTCCAGCTTGGATTCATTCTCTTCATCGCATTCAGGTACACCTATCAAACGTAGATTAGGTCTTTTCACATAGTCCCACATTTCTTGGAAACTTTGTTCATTCCTTTTTACCCTTTTTACTCTATTCTTTCCTTCCCGTTTTATTTCATTGAGTTGATCTTCGACCTCTGATATCCTTTCTTCTGCTTGGTCAATTCGGCTGTTGATACTTGTGCATGCTTCGCAAAGTTCTCGTGTTGTGTTTTTCAGCTCCATCAATTCATTTATATTCCTTTCTATTTTGTCCATTCTCATTAGCATTTCATCAAATCTTTTTTCAAGGTTCTTAGTTTCTTTGCATTGGGTTAGAACATGTTATTTTAGTTCACAGAAGTTTCTTACTACCCACCTTCTGAAGTCTGATTCTGTCATTTCATCGCACTCATTCTCCATCCATCCTTGTTCCCTTGCTGGTGAGGATTGTGATCCCTTGTAGGAGGAGAGGTGTTCTGGTTTCGGGTGTTTTCAACCTTTTTGCGCTGGTTTCTTCCCATCTTTATGGGTTTATCCACCTGTCGACTTTGTAGTTGCTGGCTTTCAGATTGGGTCTCTGAGTGGACGTTCTGTTTGTTGATGATGAGGTTATTTCTGTTTCTTGGTTTTCCTTCTGACAGTCTGGCCCCTCTGCTGTAGGTCTGCTGAGGTCCACTCCAGGCCCTGCTTGCCTGGGGATCACCTGCAGCAGCTGCAGAACAGTAAGGGTTGTTACCAGTTTTCTTCTTCTGCTATCTTTGTCCCAGAAGGATACCTGCCAAGTGTCAGTCTGATCTCTCCTTATGAAGTGGCTCTTTGGATATACAGGGGTCAGGTATCTGCTTGAGGAGACAGTCTGTTCTTTATAGGAGCTCAAATGCTGAGCTGTGAGCTCCGTTGTTCATTCTGGGCTGGTATGTTTAGGTCTGCTGCAGCAGAACTCATAAACCACTTTTTGTTCCCAGGCGCTGTGTCCCAGGGGTTTAGGGCTTTATTTATGAGTTTCCGTTATGCTGCGGCCTTCTTTTTTTTTCCTTCAGAGCTGCCCTGCCCAGCAAGGAGGCAGCCTAGTCACTGTCTGCCTGTAGAAGCTTTGCTGAGCTGCTGTGGGATCTGCCCAGCTATCAAGTGAACTTCCCTGCAGTCCTGTTTATATGGGTGTAGTTAGAACTGCCTCAGCAATGGTGGCCCACCTCTCTTAAGGTGGAGCCTCTCTGTAGTGGGGGGGTTGCCTTGGCAAGGGCGGGCTGCCTCAGCAATGGCGGGTTGCCTCGGCAACGGCGGGCTGCCTCAGCATTGGCTGACTACCTCCGTAGTGGTGGGCTACCTCAGTAATGGCGGACGCCCCTCCCCCACAGAGCTGGACCGTCCCGGGTTCAGCTGCGCTTGCTGTGAAACTCTCAATCCAGAGAGTTTCTGATTGCTGTTCTTTTGTGGGGATGGGACCAGCCGAGCCTGATCGCCTGGCTCCCTGCCTCAGAGCCTTTTTTTTTTTTTTTTTAAAGTTGGTGTTCCAGTCCCCTGTTGAAGAGGCACCAGGATCTGTGTGTTTTCCCGTGCGGCGACTCACTGCACTGGCTTAAACAGCAGCACTGAGATTCGTGGCGCTTTTTTTGCCCTGGAATCTACCGTCGTGGTTCCCTGTTCAGTCCCCTTTTTAAACAGATGAATGGGCGACTTCCCGTGGCTCCAATCACCAGCCAAAAGGGCACCCGGGCCGGTGTATTTTGTATGGAGAACCGCTGCGCCAGGGTGCTGACAAAGCAGCCGCGTGGGGCAAAGCAGTGGCACCGGCTGACAGAGTCACTCTGGCCGAAACAGCCGCGCTGGCGACCTGTGGAGCTCCTCCGCCTGGGAATTTCCTAGTCTGTTGGCAATAAAAATGCGGCGTCCACTCACCCTCTGCACTTTCACTGGGAGCTGCAATCCTGAGCTGTTCCTAAACGGCCATCTTGGATCCTGGCCATTTTTTATTATTATTATACTTTAAGTTCTGGGGTACATGTGCAGAACATGCAGGTTTATTACATAGGTATACACATGCCATGGTGGTTTGCTCTACCCATCAACCTGTCATCTACATTAGGTATTTCTCCTAATGTTAGCCCTCCCCAATTCCCCCACCCCGTTATCCCTCCCCTAGCCCCCCCAACTCCCTGATAAGCCCCAGTATGTGGCGTTCCCCTCCCTGTGTCCAAGTGTTCTCATTGGTCAACATCCACTTACAAGTGAGAACATGCAGTGTTTGGTTTTCTGTTCTTGTGTCAGTTTGCTGAGAATGGTGGTTTCCAGGTTTACCCATTACCCTGCAAAGGACATGAACTTATCCTTTCTTATGGCTGCATAGTATTCCATGGTGCATATGTGCCACATTTGCTTTATCCAGTCTATCACTGATGGGCATTTTGGTTGGTTACAAGTCTTTGCTATTGTAAACAGTGCTGCAATGAACATACGTGTGCATATGTCTTTATAATAGAAGGGTTTGTAATCCTTTGGGTATATACACAGTAATGGGATTGCTGGATCAAATGGTATTTCTAGTTCTCAATCCTTGAGGAAACACCACACTGTCTTCCATAATGGTTGAACTAATTTACACTCCCACCAACAGTGTAAAAGCATTCCTATTTCTCCACATCCTCTCCAGCATCTGTTGTCTCCTGGTTTTTTAATGCTTGCCATTCTAACTAGCATGACATGGTATCTCATTGTGGTTTTGATTTGCATTTCTGTAATGACCAGTGAAGATGAGCTTTTTTTTCATGTTTGTTGGCTTCATAAATATCTTCTTTTGAAAGTGTCTGTTCATATCCTTTGCCCACTTTTTGATGGGGTTTTTTTCTTGTAAATGTAAGTTCTTTATAGATTCTGGATATTAGTCCTTTGTCAGATGGGTAGACTGCAAATTTTTTCCCATTCTCTTGGTTGCCAGTTCAGTCTAACGACAGTTTCTTTTGCTGTACAGAAGCTCTTTAGCTTAATTTGATCCCATTTGTCTATTTTGGCTTTTGTTGCCATTGCTTTTCATGTTTTAGTCATAAAGTCCTTGCCCATACCTATGTCCTGAATGGTATTGCCTAGGTTTTCTTCTTCTAGGGTTTTTATGGTGTTAGGGCTTATGCTTAAATCTTTACTCCATCTGGAGTTAATTTTTGTATAAGGTGTAAGGAAGGGATCCAGTTTCAGCTTTCTGCATATGGCTAGCCAGTTTTCCCAATACCATTTGTTAAATAGAGAATCCTTTTCCCATTGCTTGTTTTTGTCAGGTCTGTCAAAGATCAGATGGTTGTAGATGTGTGGTGTTATTTCTGAGGCCTCTGCTCTGTTCCATTGATCTATCTATGTGTTTTGGTAACAGTACTATACTGTTTTGATTATTGTAGCCTTGTAGTATAGTTTGAAGTCGGGTAGCATGATGCTTCCAGCTTTTTTTTTTTTCTTCTCTTAGGATTGTCTTGGCTATGTGGGCTCTTTTTTAGTGCCATATGAAGTTTAAGGTGGTTTTTTCCAATTCTGTGAAGAAAATCAATGGTACTTTGATGGGGATAGCATTGAATCTATAAATTACTTTGAGCAATATGGCCATTTTTACAATATTGATTCTTCCTAACCATGAGCATGGAATTTTTTTCCATTTGTTTGTGTCCTCTCTTATTTCCTTGAGCAGTGATTTATAGTTCTTCTTGAAAAGGTCCTTCACATCCCTTGTTAGTTGTATTCCTAGGTATTTTTTTCTCTTTGTAGCAATTGTGAATGGGAGTTCACTCATGATTTGGCTCTCTGTTGTCTGTTATTGGTATATAGGAATGCTTGTGATTGTTGCATATTGATTTTGTATCCTGAGACTTTGCTGAAGTTGCTTATCAGCTTAAGGAAATTCTGGGCTGGGACAATGGGATCTTCTAAACATACAGTCATGTCATCTGCAAATAGAGACAATTTGACTTTCTCTTTTCCTAATTGAATACCCGTTCCTTTTGTTGCCTGATTGCCCTGGCCAGAACTTCCAATACTATGTTGAATAGGAGGGTGAGAGAGGGCATCCTTGCCTTGTGCCAGCTTTCAAAGGGAATGCTTCCAGTTTTTGCCGATTCAGTATGATATTGGCTGTGGGTCTGTTATAAATAGCTCTTATTATTTTGAGATATGTTCAATTGATACCTAGTTTATTGAGAGTTTTTAGCATAAAGGGCTGTTGAATTTTGTTGAAGGCCTTCTTTAAATCTATTGAGATAATTATGTGGTTTTTGTCATTGATTCTGTTTATGTGATGGATTATGTTTATAGATTTGCATATATTGAACCAGGCTTGCATCCCAGAGATGAAGCCTACTTGATCGTGATGGATAAACTTTTTGAATGTGCTATTGGATTCAGTTTGCCAGTATTTTATGGAGGATTTTCACATCAATGTTCATCATGGATATTGGCCTAAAATTTTCTTTTTTAGTAATGTCTCTGCCAGGTTTTGGTATCAGAATGATGTTGGTCTCATAAATGAGTTAGGGAGGAGTCCCTCTTTTTATATTGTTTGGAATAGTTTCAGAAGGAGTGGTACCAGATCCTCTTTGTACCTCTGTTAGAATTCAGCTGTGAACCCATCTGGTCCTGGACTTTTTTTTAGTTGGTAGGCTATTAATTGCTGCCTCAATTTCAGACCTTGTTGATGGTCTACTCAGGGATCCAACTTCTTGCTGGTTTGGACTTGGGAGGGTGTAAGTGTCCAGGAATTTATCCATTTCTTCTAGATTTACTGGTTTATTTGCATAGTGGTGTTTATAGTAATCTCTGATGGTAGTTTGCATTTCTGTGAGATTAGTGGTGATATCTCCTTTCTCATTTTTTATTGCATCTATTTGATTCTGCTTTTCTTTTTTATTAGTCTGGCTAGCAATCTATCTATTTTGTTGATCTTTTCAAAAAACCAGCTCTTGGAATTATTTTTTCAAGGGTTTTTTATGTCTCTATCTCCTTCAATTGTGTTCTGATCTTAATTATTTCTTGTTTTCTGCTAGCTTTCGAATTTGTTTGATCTTGCTCCTCTAGTTCTTTTAATCATGATATTAGGGTGTTGATTTTAGATCTTTCCTCACTTCTCATATGGGCATTTAGTGCTATAAATTTCCCTCTAGACACTGCTTTAAATGTTTCCCAGAGATTCTGGTACATTGTGTCTTTGTTCATATTGGTTTTGAATAACATTTTTATTTCTGCCTTCATTTCATTATTTATCCAGTAGTCATTCAGGAGCAGGTTGTTCAGTTTCCATGTAGTTGTGCAGTTTTGAGTGAGTTTCTTAATCCTGAGTTCTAATTTGATTGCACTGTGGTCTGAGAAACTGTTTGTTATGATTTACATTATTTTGCATTTGCTGAGGAGTGATTTACTTCCAATTATGTGGTCAATTTTAGAGTGTGATGTGGTAATGAGAAGAATGTATATTCTGTGGATTTGGGGTGGAGACTTCTGTAGATGTCTATTAAGTCCGCTTGGTCGTAGAAGTCCTGGATATCCTTGTTAATTTTGTCTCATTGATTTAATATTGACTGACAGTGGGATGTTAAAGTCTCCCACTACTATTGTGTGGGAGTCTAAGTCTCTTTGTAGGTCATTAAGAACTTGCTTTACATATCTGGGTGCTTCTGTATTGGGTGCATATTTAGGATAATTCTTGTTGCATTGATCCCTTCACCATTATATAATGCCCTTCTTTTTTTATTTATTTATTTATTTTTTTTTTTGAGTCAGAGTTTCGCTCTTGTTGCCCAGGCTGGAGTGCAATGGCGCAATCTCGGCTCACTGCAACCTCCGCCTCCTGGGTTCAGGCAATTCTCCTGCCTCAGCCTCCTGAGTAGCTGGGATTACAGGCACACGCCACCATGCCCAGCTCATTTTTTGTAGTTTTAGTAGAGACGGGCTTTCACCATTTTGACCAGGATGGTCTCGATCTCTTGGCCTCGTGATCCTCCTGCCTCAGCCTCCCAAAGTGCTGGGATTACAGGCGTGAGCCACCGCACCTGGCTATAATGCCCTTCTTTGTCTCTTTTGATCTTCGTTGGTTTAAAGTCTTTTTTATCAGAGAGTAGGATTGCAACCCCTGCTTTTTTTTCGCTCTCCATTTGCTTGGTAAATCTTCCTCCATCCCTTTATTTTGAGGCTAAGTGTGTCTGCACGTGAGATGGGTCTCCTGAATACAGCACACCAATGGGTCTTAACTGTTTATCAAATTTGCCAGTCTGTGTCTTTTGATTGGGGCATTTAGCCCATTTACATTTAAGGTTAATATTGTTATGTGTGAATTTGATCCTGCCATTTTGATGCTAGCTGGTTGTTTTATCCATTTGTTGATGCCGTTTCTTCATAGTGTCGATGGTCTTTACAATTTGGTATGTTTTTGCAGTGGTTGATACTGGTTAATCCTTTCCATGTTTAGTGCTTCCTTCGGGAGCTCTTGTAAGGCAGGCCTGGTGGTGACAAAATCTCTCAGCATTTGCTTGTCTGTAAATGATTTTATTTCTCCTTTGCTTATGAGGTTAGTTTGACTGGATATGAAATTCTGGGTTGAAAATTATTTTCTTTAAGGATATTGAATATTGGCCCCCACTCTCTTCTGGCTTGTAGGGTTTCTGCCAAGAGATCTGCTATAAGTCTGATGGGTTTCCCTTTGTGGGTGACCTGACCTTTCTCTCTGGCTGTCATTAGCATTTTTTCCTTCATTTCATTCCTGGTGAAGCTGACAGTTATGTGCCTTGGGGTTGCTCTTCACAAGGAATATCTTTGTGATGTTCTCTGTATTTCCTGAATTTGAATGTTGGCCTGCCTTACTAGGTTGGAAAAGTTCTCCTGGATAATATCCTGAAGAGTGTTTTCCAACTTGGTTTCATTCTCCCTGTCACATTCACGTACACCAATCAAATGTAAATTTTGTCTTTTCACATAATCCCGTATTTCTTGGAGGTTTTGTTCATTTCTTTTCACTCACTTTTTTCTCTAATCTTGCCTTCTTGCTTTATTTCATTGAGCTGATATTCAATCTCTGATATCCTTTCTTCCACTTGATTGATTTGGCTATTGAAACTTGTGTATGCTTCACGAAGTTCTCATGCTGTGTTTTTCAGCTCCATCAAGTCGTATATGTTCTTCTCTAGACTGGTTATTCTAGTTAGCATTTCATCTAACCTTTTTTCAAGGTTCTTAGTTTCCTTGCACTGGGTTAGAACATGTTCCTTTAGCTTGGAGAAGTTTATTACCTACCTTCTGAAGCCTGCTTCTGTCAATTCATAAAACTCATTCTCCGTCCACTTTTATTCCCTTACTGCTAAGTTGTGATTCCTTGGAGGAAAAGAAGCATTTTGGTTTTTGGCAATTTCAGCCTTTTTGTGCTGGTTTCTTCCCATCTTGGTGGATTTATCTACCTTAAGTCTTTGAGGTTGGTGACTTTTGGATGGGGTCTCTGAGTGGACATGTTTTCTGTTGATGTTGAACCTATTTCTGTTTTTTTTTTTTTTTTTCTTGTACCAAATGATCTTTATTTTATTTATTTTTTTTTCCATTTATTTATTTTATTGCATTTTAGGTTTTGGGGTACATGTGAAGAACATGCAAAATTGTTGCATAGGAACACACATGGCAGTGTGATTTGCTGCCTTCCTTCCCATCACCTACGTCTGGCATTTCTCCCCTTGCTATCTCTCCCCAGCTTCCCACCCCCCACCCTCCCTCCCCTATTTCCCCCCAACTGACCCCAGTGTGTAGTGCTCCCCTCCCTGTGTCCATGTGTTCTCATTGTTCAACACCC
>NW_022440067.1:0-7917 GCF_009761245.1 Sapajus apella
GTCAAATCTTTTTTCAAGGTTCTTAGTTTCTTTGCATTTGGTTAGAACATGTTCTTTAAGTTCACAGAAGTTTCTTACTACCCACCTTCTGAATTCTGATTCTGTCATTTCATCACACTCGTTCTCCATCCAACCTTGTTCCCTTGATGGTGAGGAGTTGTGATCCCTTTTAGGAGGAGAGGTGTTCTGGTTTCGGGTGTTTTCATCTTTTTGCGCCGGTTTCTTCCCATCCTTAAGGATTTATCCACCTGTCGACTTTGTAGTTGCTGGCTTTCAGATTGGGTCTCAAATCTTTCAGATTGACGTTCTGTTTGTTGATGATGAGGTTATTTCTGTTTCTTGGTTTTCCTTCTGACAGTCTGGCCCCTCTGCTGTAGGTCTGCTGAGGTTCACTCCAGGCCCTGCTTTCCTGGGGTTCACCTGCAGCAGCTGTGGAACAGCAAGGGTTGTTACCTGTTTTTTTCTTCTGCTATCTTTCTCCCAGAAGGATACCCGCCTAGTGTCAATCTGATCTGTCTTTTATGAGGTGTCTTTTTGGATATATAGGGGTCAGGGAGCTGCTTGAGGAGACGATCTTTTCTTTATAGGAGCTCAAATGGTGAGTTGCCAGCTCTGTTGTTGTTCATTCAGAGCTGCTGGGCAGGTACTTTTAGGTCTGCTGCGGGAGAACTCATAAACTGCTTTTTGTTCCCGGGTGTTCTGTCCCAGGGATTTAGGGCTTTATTTATGAGTTTCCGTCATGCTGCTGCCTTCTTTTTTTTTTTTTTTTTCCTTCAGACCTGCGCAGCCCAGCAAGGAGGCAGCCTAGTCACTGTCGGCCTATAGTAGCTTTGCTGAGCTGCTGTGGGCTGCGCCCCGCTGCCGAGTGAACTTCCCTGCAGTCCTGTTTATATGGGTGTAGTTAGAACTGCTTTGGCGATGGTGGCCCGCCTCTGTTGGGGCGCAGTCTCTGCTGTGGCGGGTTGCCTTGGCAACGGCGGGCTGCCCAGCAATGGCGGGTTGCCTTTGCATCGGCGGGCTGCCTCAGCAGTGGCGGGTTGCCTTGGCAATGGCGGGCTCCCTGGTAATGGCGGACGACCCTCCCACACAGAGCTGGACCGTCCGGGGTTCAGCTGCACTTGCTGTGAAACTCTCAATCCAGAGTTTCTGATTGCTGTTCTTTTGTGGGGGTGGGGCCAGCCGAGCCTGATCTCCTGGCTCCCTGCCTCAGAGCCTTTTTTAAGTTGGTGTTCCAGTCGCCTGTTGAAGAGGCGCCGGGGTCTGTTTGTTTTCCCCTGCGGCCACTCACTGCACTGGCTTAAACAGCGGCACTGAGGTTTGTGACGCTTTTTTTTCTTTTTTTTTGCCCTGGAATCTACTGTCCTGGTTCTCTGCTCAGTCCCCTTTTTGAACCAGTGTATGGGCGATTTCCCGTGGCTCCAATCGCCAGCCAAAAGGGCACCCGGACTGGTGTATTTTGTACGGAGAACCGGAGAACCGCGGCTCCGGGGCGCCGACAAAGCAGCCGCGTAGGGCAAAGCAGCGGTGCTGGCCGGCACTGGCCGGCACGGCCGCGCTGGCCGCAACAGCCGCGCTGGTGACCGTGGAGCACCTCTGCCCGGGAATTTCCTAGTCTGTGGGCAATAAAAACGCGGCGTCCACTCACCCTCTGCACTTTCACTGGGAGCTGCAATTCTGAGCTGTTCCTAAACGGCCATCTTGGATCCAACCATCGGAAATATCTCTTTACAGATTCTCCATAGAATGGGTTAGTGAACTGCTCCATTCACACAATTGTTTAACTCTGTAAGTTTAATATACACCTTGACAATCATTCTGCTACATAGCTCCGCTTTTGTTTTAGAGCCAGATATTTCAAATTACACCCATTATTCCCATTCACTCAGGAATATCCAAACACAGCTTTTGGAAGAAACGTGTTTCTAACTCGCTGAATCTAAACATAGATGCAACTTCCTAAGGTCAACGAACACACAGCAGAGCATTTTGAAAGAGACAATTCTCCAGTGGTTTAGCCCCGATCTTACCCCTTATTCTTATGAGCCTGTTTACGGCTGGAAATGTCTCTTTCCAGGTTCTCCAGATAAAGTGTTTCTGAACTGCTACATTCACATATCTGTTTAACTCTGTAAGTTGAACATACACCTTGACAATCATTCTGGTACATAGCTCCGTTTTTGTTTTAGAGCCCGATATTTCTCATTACATCCTATACTCCCTTCCACTCAGGAATATCCAAACGCAACTATTTGGAGAAACGTATTTCTAACTCGCAGAATCTAAACATAGAAGCATCTTCCTAAGGTGAACGAACATACAGCGGAGCAATTTGAAAGAGACGATTCTCCTCTAATTTAGATGCGATCTTAAAGCTAATTCTTAAGAGTCTGTATATGGCTGGAAATATCTCTTTCCAGAATCTCCAAAGAAAGGGTTAGTGAACTGCTACATTCACACAATTGTTTAACTCTGTAAGTTTAATATACACCTTGACAATCATTCTGCTACATAGCTCCGCTTTTGTTTTAGAGCCAGATATTTCTCATTACAACCATTATTCCCTTTCACTCAGGAATATCATAGCAGCTTTTAGAAGAAACGTGTTTCTAACTCGCTGAATCTAAACATAGATGCAACATCTGAAGGTGAACGAACACATAAGAGAGCAGCTTGAAAGAGACGATTCTCCTGTGGCTAAGACGCGATCTTACCGCAAATTCTTAGGAGCCTGTATATGGCTGGAAATACGTCTTTCCAGATTCTCCAAAGAAAGTGTTTCTGAACCGCTACATTCACACATCTGTTTACCTCTGTAAGTTGAACATACCCCTTGACAATCATTCTGCTACATAGCTCCGTTTTTGTTTTAGAGCCAGATATTTCTCATTAAACCCTATACTCCCATTCATTCAGGAATATCCAAACGCAGCTTTTTGAAGAAAGGTGTTTCTAACTCGCTGAATCTAAACATAGATGCATCTTCCTAAGGTGAACGAACACACAGCGGAGCATTTTGAAAGAGACGTTTCTCCTGTGATTGAAATGCGATCTTAAAGCTAATTCTTAGGAGCCTGTATATGGATGGAAATATCTCTTTACAGATTCTCCAAAGAAAGGTTTTCTGAACTGCTACATTCACATATCTGTTTACCTCTCCACGTTGAATATACACCTTGACAATCATTCTGCTACATAGCTCCGTTTTTGTTTTAGAGCCGGATATTTCTCATTACACCCTATACTCCCCTTCACTCAAGAATATCCAAACGCCACTAGTTGGAGAAATGTGTTTCTAACTCGCTGAATCTAAACATAGATGCATCTTCCTAAGTTGAACGAACACACAGCAGAGCAGTTTGAAAGAGACGTTTCTCCTGTGATTTAGATGCGATCTTAAAGCTAATTCCTAGGAGTCTGTATATGGATGGAAATATCTCTTTTCAGATTCTCCAAAGAAAGTGTTAGTGAACTGCTCCATTCAAACAATTGTTTAACTCTGTAAGTCTAATATACACCTTGACAATCATTCTGCTACATAGCTCCGCTTTTGTTTTAGAGCCAGATATTTCTCATTACACCCATTTTTCCCATTCACTGAGTAATATGCAAACGCAGCTTTTAGAATAAACGTGTTTCTAACTCGCTGAATCTAAACATGGATGCAACTTCCGAAGGTGAACGAACACATAAAAGATCACCTTGAAAGAGACGATTCTCCTGTGGTTTAGACGAGATCTTACCGCTAATTCTTAGGACCCTGTATATGGCTGGAAATATCTCTTTCCAGATTCTCCAAAGAAAGTGTTTCTAAACCGCTACATTCACACATCTGTTTACCTTTGTCAGTTGAACATACACCTTGACAATCATTCTGCTACATAGCTCCCTTTTTGTTTTAGAGCCCTATATATCTCATTAAACACTATACTCCCGTTCACTCTGGAATATCCAAACGCAGCTTTTTGGAGAAACGTGTTTCTAACTCGCTGAATCTAAACATAGATGCAACTTCCCAAGTTGAACGAACAGACAGTGGAGCAGTTTGAAAGACACGTTGCTCGTATGATTTAGATGCGATCTTAAATCTAATTCTTAAGAGTCTGTATATGGCTGGAAATATCTCTTTCCACATTCTTCAAAGAAAGGGTTAGAGAACTGCTACATTCACACAATGGTTTAACCCTGTAAGTTTAATATACACCTTGACAAACATTCTGCTACATAGCTCCGCTTTTGTTTTACAGCCCGATGTTTCTCATTCCACCCATTATTCCCATTCACTCAGGAATATCCAAACGCAGCTTATGGAAGAAACGTGTTTCTAACTCGCTGAATCTAAACATAGATGCAACTTCCAAAGGTGAACGAACAGATAAGAGAGCAGCTTGAAAGAGACGATTCTCCTGTGATTTAGACGCGATCTTACCACTAATTCTTAGGAGCCTGTTTATGGCTGGAAATATCTCTTTCCAGATTCTCCAAAGAAAGGTTTTCTGAACTGCATCATTCACATACCGGTTTAGCTCTCTAAGCGGAATATACACCTTGACAATCATTCTGCTACATAGCTCCGGTTTTGTTTTAGAGCCCAATATTTCTCATTACACCCTATACTCCCATTCAGTCAGGAATATCCAAACGCCGCTATTTGGAGAAACGTGTTTCTAACTCGCTGAATCTAAACATAGATGCATCTTCCTAAGGTGAACGACCACAAAGTGGAGCAGTATGAAAGACAGGTTTCTCCTGTGATTTAGATGCGATCTTAAAGCTAATTCTTAGGAGCCAGTATATGGATTGAAATGTCTCCTTCCAGATTCTCCAATGAAAGGGTTATTGAACAGCTGCATTCACACAATTGTTTTACTCTGTAAGTTTAACACACACCTTGACAATCATTCTGCCACGTAGCTCCGCTTTTGTTTTAGAGCCAGATATTTCTCATTACACCCATTATTCCCATTCACTCAGGAATATCCAAACGCAGATTTTAGAAGAATGGTGTTTCTGACTTGCTGAATCGAAACATAGAGGCAACTTCCTAAGGTCAACGAACACACAGCAGAGCAGTTTGAAAGAGACGTTTCTCCAGTGGTTTAGACGCGATCTTACCGCTAATTCATATGAGCCTGTTTATGGCTGGAAATATCTCTTTCCAGATTCTCCAAAGAAAGTGTTTCTGAACCGCTACCGCTACATTCACACATCTGATTACCTCTGTAAGTTGAACATACAACTTGACTATCATTCTGCTACATAGCTCAGTTTTTGTTTTAGAGCCAGATATTCTCATTAAACCCTATAATCCCATTCCCTCAGGAATATCCAAACGCAGCTTTTTGGAGAAACGTGTTTCTAACTCGCTGAATCTAAACATAGATGCAACTTCCTAAGGTGAACCAACACACAGTGCAGCAGTTTGAAAGAGACGTTTCTCATATGGTTTAGATGCGATCTTAAAGCTAATTCTTAAGAGTCTGTATATGGCTGGAAATATCTCTTTCCAGATTCTCCAAAGAAAGGGTTCGTGAACTGCTACATTCACACAATGGTTTAACTCTGTAAGTTCAATATACACCTTGACAATCATTCTGCTACATAGCTCGGCTTTTGTTTTAGATCCAGATATTTCTCCTTACACCCATTATTACCATTCACTCTGGAATATCCAAGCGCATCTTTTAGAAGAATCGTGTTTCTAACTCGCTGAATATAAACATAGATGCAACTTCTGAAGGTGAACGAACACATAAGAGAGCAACTTGAAAGAGACGATTCTCCTGTGGTTTAGACGCGATATTACCGCTAATTCTTAGAAGCCTGTATATGGCTGGAAATATCTCTTTCCAGATTCTCCAAAGAAAGGTTTTCTGAACTGCAACATTCACTATCCGTTTACCTCTCTAGGTTGAATATACACCTTGACAATCATTCTGCTACATAGCTTTGTTTTTGTTTTAGAGCCCAATATTTTTCATTACACCCTATACTCCTATTCACTCAGGAATATCCAAACGCCACTATTTGGAGAAACGTGTTTCTAACTTGCTGAATGTAGACATAGGTGCATCTTCCTAAGGTGAACGACCACACAGCGGAGCAGTTTGAAAGAGACGTTTCTCCTGTGATTTAGATGCGATGTTAAAGTTAAATCTTAGTAGCCCATATATGGATTGAAATATCTCTTTCCAGATTCTCCAAAGAAAGTGTTAGTGAAGTGCTACATTCACACAATTTTTTAACTCTGGAAGTTTAATATACACCTCGACAATCATTCTGCTACATAGCTCCGCTTTTGTTTTAGAGCCAGATATTTCTGATTACACCCATTATTCCCATTCACTCAGGAATATCCAAACGCAGGTTTTAGAAGAAACGTGTTTTAAACTCACTGAATCGAAACATAGTTGCAACTTCCTAAGTCAACGAACACACAGCAGAGCTGTTTGAAAGAGACGTTTCTCCAGTGGTTTAGTGGCGATCTTACTGCTAATTCTTATGAACCTGTTTATGGCTGGAAAAATCTCTTTCCTGATTCTCCAACGAAAGTGTTTCTCAAACACTACATTCACACATCTGTTTACCTCTGTAAGTTGAACATACACCTTGACAATCATTCTGCTACATAGATCCGTGTTTGTTTTACAGCCCGATACTTCACATTACACCCTATACTCCCATTCACTCAGGAATATTCAAACGCCGCTATTTGGAGAAACGTGTTTCTAACTCGCTGAATCTAAACATAGATGCAACTTCCTAAGGTGAACGAACACACAGCGGAGCAGTTTGAAAGAGACGTTTCTCCTTTGATTTAGATGCGATCTTAAAGCTAATTCTTAGGAGCCTGTATATGGATGGAAATATCTCTTTCCAGATTCTCCAAAGAAAGGGTTAGTGAACTGCTACACTCACACAATTGTTTAACTCTGTAAGTTCAATATACAACTTGACAATCATTCTGCTACATAGCTCCGCTTTGTTTTTAGAGCCAGATATTTCTCATTACACCCATTATTCCCATTCACTCAGGAATATCCTAACGCAGCTTTTAGAAGAAACGTGTTTCTAACTCGCTGAATATAAACATAGATGCAACTTCCGAAGGTGAACGAAAACATAAGAGAGCAGCTTGAAAGAGACGATTCTCCTGTGGTTTAGACGAGATATTACCGCTAATTCTTAGGAGCCTGTATATGGCTGGAAATATCTCTTTCTAGATTCCCCAAAGAAAGGTTTTCTGAACTGCTACATTCACATATCTGTTTACCTCTCTAAGTTGAATATACACCTTGACAATCATTCTGCTACATAGCTCCGTTTTTGTTTTAGACCACGATATTTCTCATTACACCCTATACTCCCATTACTCAGGAATATCCAAACGCCACTATTTGGAGAAACGTGTTTCTAACTTGCTGAATCTAAACATAGATGCATCTTCCTAAGGTGAACGAACACACAGCGGAGCAGTTTGAAAGAGACGTTTCTCCTGGGATTTAGATGCGATCTTAAAGCTAATTCTTAGGAGCCTGTATATGGATGGAAATATCTCTTTACAGATTCTCCATAGAATGGGTTATTGGAGTGCTCCATTCACACAATTGTTTAACCCTGTAAGTTTAATACACACCTTGACGATCATTCTGCTACATAGCTCCGCTTTTGTTTTAGAGCCAGATATTTCTCATTACACCCATTATTCCCATTCACTCAGGAATATCCAAACGCAGATTTTAGAAGAAACGTGTTTCTAACTCGCTGAATCGAAACATAGATGCAACTTCCTAAGGTCAACCAACACACAGCAGAGCAGTTTGACAGAGACGTTTCTCCAGTGGTTTAGACGCGATATTACCGCTAATTCTTATGAGCCTGTTTATGGCTGGAAATATCTCTTTCCAGATTCTCCAAAGA
>NW_022440068.1:0-7911 GCF_009761245.1 Sapajus apella
TTCTTGGTTTTCCTTCTGACAGTCTGGCCCCTCTGCTGTAGGTCTGCTGAGGTTCACTCCAGGCCCTGCTTGCCTGCGGTTCACCTGCAGCAGCTGTTGAACAGCAAGGGTTGTTACCAGTTTTCTTCTTCTTCTATCTTTGTCCCAGAAGGATACCCGCCTAGTGTCAATCTGATCTCTCCTCTATGAGGTGTCTTTTTGTATATATAGGGGTCAGGGAGCTGCTTGAGGAGACGATCTTTTCTTTATAGGAGCTCAAATGGTGTTTCCGTTATGCTGCTGCCTTCTTATTTTATTTTTTCTTTTTTTCCTTCAGACCTGCCCAGCCCAGCAAGGAGGCAGCCTAGTCACTGTCGGCCTATAGCAGCTTTGCTGAGCTGCTGTGGGCTGCGCCCCGCTGCCGAGTGAACTTCCCTGCAGTCCTGTTTATATGGATGTAGTTAGAACTGCTTTGGCGATGGTGGCCCGCCTCTGTTGGGGCGGAGTCTCTGCTGTGGCGTGTTGCCTTGGCAACGGCGGGCTGCCTCAGCAATGGCGGGTTGCCGTGGCAACGGCGGGCTGCCTCGGTAATGGCGGACGCCCTTCCCCCACAGAGCTGGACTGTCCCGGGTTCAGCTGCGCTCGCTGTGAAATTCTCAATCCAGAGTTTCTGGTTGCTGTTCTTTTGTGGGGGTGGGGCCAGCCCAGCCTGACCGCCTGCCTCCCTGCCTCAGAGCCTTTTTTAAGTTGGTGTTCCAGTCGCCTGTTGAAGAGGCGCTGGGGTCTGTTTGTTTTCCCCTGAGGACACTCACTGCGCTGGCTTCAACAGCGGCACTGAGGTTTGTGGCGCTTTTTTTTCTTTTTTTTTTTGCCCTGGAATCTACTGTCCTGGTTCTCTGCTCAGTCCCCTTTTTGAACCAGCATATGGGCGACTTCCCGTGGCTCCAATCGCCAGCCAAAAGGGCACCGGACCGGTGTATTTTGTACGGAGTACCGCGGCTCCGGGGCGCCGACAAAGCAGCCGCGCGGGGCAGAACAGCGGCGCTGTTTGGCGCCGGCTGGCGCTGGCCGGCACAGCGGCGCTGGCCACAACAGCTGCGCTGGCGAGCGTGGAGCACCTCTGCCCGGGAATTTCCTAGTCTGTGGGCAATAAAAACGCGGCGTCCACTCACCCTCTGCGCTTTCACTGGGAGCTGCAATCCTGAGCTTTTCCTAAACGGCCATCTTGGATCTCCTCCAGGAAACGTGTTTCTAACTCGCAAAATCTAAACATAGGTGCAACTTCCTAAGGTGAACGAACACACAGCAGAGTACTTTGAAAGAGACGTTACTCCTGTCGTTTAGAGGCGATCTTACCGCTAATTCTTATGAGCCTGTATATGCCTGGAATTATCTCTTTCCAGATTCTCGAACGAAAGGGTTTCTGAACTGCTACATTCACACATCTGATTAACTCTGTAAGTTGAATACGCAGCTTGACAATCATTATGCTACATAGCTCCGTTTTTGATTCAGAGCCAGATATTTCTCATTACACCCTATAATTCTATTGAGTCAGGACTTTCCAAACGCAGCTTTTACAAGAAACGTGTTTCTAACTCGCTGAATCTAAACATAGATGCATCTTTATAAATTGAACGAACACACAGTAGAGCAGTTTGAAAGAGACGTTTCTCCTGTGGTTTAGTAGTGATTACCTTGCTAATTCTTATGAGGCTGTATATGGCTGGAAATAAGTCTTTCCAGATTCTCGAAAAAAAGGGTTCCTGAACTGCTACATTCACACATCTGTTTAACTGTAAGTGTAAAACACAGCTTGACAATCATTCTGCTACATAGCTCCGTTTTGGTTTTTGAGTCAGATATTTCTCATTACAATATACTCTCATTAACTCAGGAGTATCCAAACGCAGGTTTTACAAGAAACGTGTTTATATCACGCTGAATGTAAACATAGATGCAACTTCCTAAGGTAACGAACACACTGCAGAGCAGTTAGGAAGAGACGTTTCTCCTCTGGTTTAGATGCGATCTTAGGTCTAATTCTGATGAGCTTGTATATAGCTGGAAATATCTCTTTCCAGATTCTCGAAAACAAGCGTTTTTGAAGTGCTACATTCACACATGTGTTTATGTGTGTAGGTTGAATACACAGCTTGACAACCATTCTGCCACATAGCTCTGTTTTTGTTTTAGAGCCAGATGTTTCTCATTACACCCTACACTCCCATTCACTCAGGAGTATCCAAACGCAGCTTTTACAAGAAACATGTTTATATCTCGCTGAATCTAAACATAGATGCAACTGCCTAAGGTGAACGAACACAAAGCAGAGCAGTTTGAAAGAGACGTTTCTCCTGTGGTTTAGACGTGAGCTTACCTCTAATTCTTATGAGCCTGTACATGGCTGTTTATATCTCTTTCCAATTTCTCGAAAGAAAGGGTGTCTGAACTGCTACATTCTAACATCTGTTTATCTCTCTATGTTGAATACACCGCTTGACTATCATTCTGATACATAGCTCCGTTTTTGTTTTACAGCCAGATGTTTCTCATTACACATTATACTCCCATTCACTCAGGAGTATCCAAACGCAGCTTTTACAAGAATCGTGCTTCTAAGTCGCTGAATCTAAACATAGATGCAACTTCCGAAGGTGAACGAACACGTAAGAGAGCAGTTTGAAAGAGACGATTCTCCTGTGGTTTAGACGAGATCTTACCGTTAATTCTTAGGATCCTGTATATAGCTGGAAATATCTCTTTCCAGATTCTCTAAAGAAACGGTTAGTGAACTGCTACATTCACACAATTGTTTAACTCTGTAAGTTTAATATACACCTTGACAATAATTCTGCTACATAGCTCCGTTTTTGTTTTAGAGCCAGATATTTCTCATTACACTCTATACTCCCATTCACACATCAGTATCCAAACGCAGCTTTTACAACGAACGTGTTTCTAACTCGCTGATTCTAAACAGAGATGCAACTTCCTAAGATGAAAGAACATACAGCAGAGCAGTTTGAAAGAGACGTTTCTCCTGTGGTTGAGACGCGATCTTACCACTAATTCTTATGAGCCTGCATATGCCTGGAAATATCTCTTTCCAGATTCTCGAAAGAAAGGGTTTCTGAACTGCTGCATTGACACATCTGTTTAACTCCACATGTTGAAGATACACCTTGACAATCATTCAGCTACATAGCTCCGTTTTTGTTTTAGAGCCAGATATTTCTCATTACACCCTATACTCCCATTCACTCAGGAATATCCAAACGCAGATTTTAGAAGAAACTTGTCTCTACCTCGCTGAATCTAAACATAGATGCAACTTCCTAAGGTGAACGAACACAGAGCAGAGCAGTTTGAAAGAGATGTTTCTCCTGTGGTTTAGACGCGATCTTAAAGCTAATGCTTATGAGCCTGTATATGGCTGGAAATATCTCTTTCCAGATTGTCAAAAGAACGGGTTTCTGAACTGCTACATTCACACATGTGTATACCTCTGTAAGTGGAATACAGTGCTTGGCAATCATTCTGCAACATAGGTCCGTTTTTGTTTTAGAGCCAGATATTTCTGATTACACCCTATACCCCCATTCACTCAGGAGTATCCAAACGCAGCTTTTACAACAAACGTGCTTGTAACTCGCTGAATCTAAACATAGATGCAACTGCCTAAGGTGAACCAACACACAGCACAGCATTTTGAAAGAGACGTTTCTCCTGTTGTTTAGACGCGATCTTACCGCTAATTCTTATGAGCATGCCTATGGTTGGAAATATCTCTTTCCAGATTCTCAAAAGAAAGGGTTTCTGAACTGCTACATTCACACATGTGTTTATCTCTGTAAGTTGAATACACAGCTTGACAATCATTCTGCTACATAGCTCCGTTTTTGTTTTAGAGCCAGATATTTCTCATTACACCCTATACTCCCATTCACTCAGGACGTTGCAAACGCAGCTTTTACAAGAAACGTGTTTCTAACTCGCTGAATGTAAACATAGATGCAACTTTCTAAATTGAACGAACACACAGTAGAGCAGTTTGAAAGAGACGTTTCTCCTGTGGTTTAGTAGCGATTACCCTGCTAATTCTTATGAGGCTGTATATGGCTGGAAATAAGTCTTTCCAGATTCTCGAAAAAAACGGTTCCTGAACTGCTACATTCACACATCTGTTTAACTGCAAGTGTAATACACAGCTTGACAATCCTTCTGCTACATAGCTCCGTTTTGGTTTTTGAGCCAGATATTTCTCATTACACCCGATAATCCCATTCACTCAGGAGTATCCAAACGCAGCTTTTACAAGAAACATGTTTCTAACTCGCTGAGTCTAAACAATGATGCAACTTCCTAAGGTGAACGAACACACAGCAGAGCAGTTTGAAAGAGGAATTTCTCCTTTGGTATAGATGCGATCTTACCGGTAATTCTAATGAGCCTGTTTATGGCTGGAAATATGTCTTTCCAGATCCTCGGAAGAAAGTGTTTCTGAACTGTTACATTCACACATATGTTTAACTCTGTAAGTTGAATACACAGCTTGAAAATCATTCTGCTATTAGCTCCGTTTTTGTATTATAGCCAGATATTTTTCATTACACCCTTCACTCCCATTCACTCAGTAGTATAAAACGGAGCTTTTTCAAGAAACGTGTTTCTAACTCGCTGAATTGAAACATAGATGCAACTTCCTAAGGTGAAGGAACACACAGCAGAGCAGTTGAAAGAGACGTTTCTCCTGTGGTTTAGACGCGATCTTACCGCTAATTCTTAAGAGCCAGTATACGGATGGAAATATCTCTTTCCAGATTCTCGAAAGAAAGGGTTTCTGAACTGCTACATTCACCCACATGTTTAGCTATATAAGTTGAATACACTGCTTGACAATCATTCTGCTACACCGCTCCGTTTCTGTTTTAGAGAAAGATATTTCTCATTATACCCTATTCTCCCATTCACTCAGGAGTATCCAAACGCAGCTTTTACAACAAACGTGATTGTACCTCGCTGAATCTAAACATCGATGCAGCTTTCTAAGGTGAACCAACACACAGCAGAGCATTTTGAAAGAGGCGTTTCTTCTGTGGTTTAGACTCGATCTTCCCGCTAATGCTTATGAGCCTGTATATGTCAGGAAATATCTCTTTCCAGATTCTCGAAAGAAAGGGTTTCTGAACTTCTACATTCACACATCTGTTTACCTCTGTAAGTTGAATACACAGCTTGAGAATCATTCTGCTACAAACCTCCGTTTTTGTTTTAGATCCAGATATTTCTCATTACACCCTATACTCCCTTTCACTCAGGAGTATCCAAACGCAGCTTTTACAAGAAACGTGTTTCTAACTCGCTAAATCTAAACATAGATGAAACTTCCTAAGGTGAATGAACACACATCAGACCAGTTTGAAGGAGACGTTTCTCCTGTGGTTTAGACGCGAACTTACCGCTAATTCTCATGAGCATATATATGGCGGGAAATATCTCTTTCCAGATTTTCCAAAGGAAGGGATTCTGAAGTGCTACATTCACACATCTGTTTAACTCTGTTAGTGGAATATTCACCTTGACAGTGTTTCTGCTACATGGCTCCATTTGTGTTTTATAGCCAGATATTTCTCATTGCACCCTATACTCCCATTCACTCAGGAATATCCAAACGCAGCTTTTAGAAGAAACGTGTTTCTTACTCGCTGAATCTAAATATAGATGCAACTGTCAAGGGTCAACAGATACACAGCAGAGCAGTTTGAAAGAGACGTTTCGCCTGTGGTTTACACACGATCTTACAGCTAATTCTTATGAGCCTGTATATGGCTAGAAATATCTCTTTCCAGATTCTCCAAAGAAAGGGTTTCTGAACTGCTACATTCACACAAAGGTTTAACTCTGTAAGTTTAATATACACCTTGACAATCATTCTGCTGCTTAGCTCCGTTTTTGTTTTAAAGCCTGATATATCTCATTACATCCTATACTCCCATTCAGTCAGGAATATCCAAACGCAGCTTTTAGAAGAAACGTGTTTCTAACTCGCTGAATCTAAGCATAGACGCAGCTTCCTAAGGTGAAGGAACACACAGCAGAGCAGTTTGAAAGAGACGTTTCTCCTGTGGTTTAGACGCGATCTTCAAGCTAATTCTTATGAGCCTGTATAGGTCTGGACGGCTACATTCACACATCTGTTTACCTCTGTAAGTTGAATATACAACTTGACAATCATTGTGCTACATAGCTGCGGTTTTGTTTTAGAACCAGATGTTTCTCATTACACCCCATACTCCCAATCAGTCAGGAATATCCAAACGCAGCTTTTAGAACAAACGTGTTTCTGACTCGCTGAATCTAAACATAGATGCAACTACTTAAGGTGAACGAACGCACAGCAGAGCAGTTTGAAAGAGACGTTTCTCCTCTGGTTTAGACGCGATTGTACCGCTAATTCTTAAGGGCCTGTATATGGTTGGAAATATCTATTTCCAGATCCTTGAAAGGTAGGGTTCCTCATCTGCTACATTCACACATCTGTTTAACTCTGTAAGTTGTTTACGCAGATTGACAATCATTCTGCTACATAGCTCCATTTTTGTTTTAGAGCCAGATATTTCTCATTACACCCTATACTCCCATTCATTCAGGAGTATTAAGCACAGCTTTTACAAGAAACGTGTTTCTAACTAGCTGAATGTAAACATAGATGCAACTTCCTAGGGTGAACGAACACACAGCAGAGCAGTTTGAAAGAGACGTTTCTCCTGTGGTTTAGACACGATCTTACCACTAATTCTTATGAGCCTATATATGGCTGGAAATATCTCTTTCCAGATTCTCGAAAGAAAGGGTTTCTGAACTGCTACTTTCATAAATCTGTTTAACTCTGTAAGTTGAATACACAGCCTGACAATCATTTTGCTACATAGGTCCGTTTTTGTTTTAGAGCCAGATATTTCTCATTACACCGTATACCCACATTCACTCAGGAGTATCCAAACGCAGCTTTTACAACAAACGTGCTTGAAACTCGCTGAATCTAAACATAGATGCAACTTTCTAAGGTGAACGAACACACAGCAGAGCATTTTGAAAGAGACGTTTCTCCTGAGGTTTAATCGCGATCTTACCACTAATTCTTATGAGCATGCCTATGGCTGGAAATATCTCTTTCCAGATTCTCGAAAGAAAGGGTTTCTGAACTGCTACATTCACACATGTGTTTATCTCTGTAAGTTGAATACACAGCTTGACAATCATTCTGCTACATAGCTCCGTTTTTCTTGGAGCCAGATATTTCTCATTACACCCTATACTCCCATTCACTCAGAAGTATGCAAACGCAGCTTTTACCAGAAACGTGTTTCTAACTCGCTGAATCTAAACATAGATGCAACTTCCTAAGGTGAACGAACACACAGAGAGCAGTTTGAAAGACACGTTTCTCCTGTGGTTTAGAGGCGATGTTACCGCTAAATCTTAGGAGCCTCTATATGCCTGGAAATATCCCTTTCCAGATTCTCGAAATAAAGGGTTTCAGAACTGCGACATTCACATATCTGTTTAACTCTGTAAGTTGAATACACAGCTTGACAATGATTCTGCTACATAGCTCCGTTTTTGTTTTAGAGCCATATATTTCTCATTACACCCTATACCCTCATTCACTCAGGAATATCCAAACGCTTTTACAAGAAACGTGTTTCTAACTTGCGGAACCTAAACATACATGCAACTTCCTAAGGTGAAGGAACACACAGCAGAACAGTTTGAAAGAGACGTTTCTCCTGTGGTTTAGACGCGATCTTACCGCTAATTCTTATGAGCCTGTATGTGGCTTGAAATATCTCTTTCCAGATTCTCGAAAGAAAGGGTTTCTGAACTGCTTCATTCACACATCTGTTTAACTCTTAAGTTGAATTCACA
>NW_022440069.1:0-2131 GCF_009761245.1 Sapajus apella
AGAATAGAACATAGGGCCTGGTGTTGTGGTTTACATCTGTAGTCCCAGCACTTTGGGAGGCTGAGTTGAGCAGATCACCTGAGGCCAGAAGTTTCAGACCAGCCTGACCAACATGGTGAAACCCTGTATCTACTAAAAATATAAAAAATTACCCGGTTGTGGTGGTGTGCGCCTGTAATCCCAGCTACTCCTGAGGCTGAGGCAGAGGAATCACTTGAACCCTGGAGGTGAGGTTTGCAGTGAGCCAAGTTCATGCCGCTGCACTCCAGCCTGGGCAACGAGCAAAACTCCATCTCCATTTAAGAGAAGTTCATTTTCTCAATCACTAGGAAGAACTTGAAAGGGTAGTAAACCATGGTCGTTTGAGAAGAAGAGCAAGTGGTCGTATTTGAATGTAACATACTCAACTGGGTTGGGAAAGAACCGGAATCTGGAGATTGGTCATAAAAGTGCAAAATCAGGCATTCTTGTAAACCATGTACTCTTGTAAACACTGAGAAGACACAGCACCGAGCCCTGGGCCTTTCTTCTATAAAGTGCTTGTACAGGCTGAGGATCCCTTATCGGAAAATCCAAACTCTGAAATTCCCTGGTGAGCATTTCCTTTGAGTGTCACATCGGCACTCACAGTTTTGCGATTTTGGAACATTTTGGATTTTGCACTTTCAGATTTGGGATGCTCAACTGGTGTATATAATGCACATATTCCCGAATCTGAAAAAATTCCAAATCCAAAGTGTTTCTGCTCCAAAGCATTCAGATAAGGAATACTCAACCTGTAATGGATTGTACTAGATATATATTAGATTAGCAGTTGTCAAAATTTGTATCTCAGAATCCTTGTTCTGTGTCAGTGAAACAGGGATTTCATATGCCTTTTTTTCACATTTTAATGTTTTAACCTTTAAAATGTTATATATGTTTATATACACTCAAGTGCATGTCATGCTAAATTTTAATATATGAGGACAACTGATTTGTACCACCAGGTTATCTCAAGAGAGTTATACTGAGTGAAGGCTGGGCATGGTGGCTCACACCTGTAATCCCAGCACTTTGTGAGGCCCAGGTGCGTGGATCACCTGAGATCAGGAGTTGAGGACCAGCCTGACCAACATGACAAAACCGTGTCTCTACAAAAAATACAAAAATTAGATAGGCATGGGTGTACACACCTGTAATTCCAGCTACTGGAGAGGCTGAGGTGGGAGATCACTTGAACCCGAGAGGTAGAGATTGCAGTGAACCAAGATTGCACCACTGCACACCAGCCTGGGTGACAGAGCAAGACTGTCTCAAAAGCAAATATATATATATATATATATATATATATATATATATATATATATATATATAGTTAAAGGTTACATACTATATGATTGCATTTATGTAACATTGAAATAACAAGACTGCAGAGATGGGGAACAGATTTAGTGGTTACTAGGAGCTCGGAATGGGAGGTGAGGGGCGGTGTGGTTGTAAAGTGGTAGCATGAGGGCGCTGTGTAGGGATGGAACAGTTCTCTATCTCAGGTGTGATTATACAAAGCTGCAAATGTGATAAAATTTCACCCAACCACACACACACATACTGCATACAAATCCTAGCATTCTCAAGTCCCATTTTGCATACAAAACTGTTGAAACCTGAATACACTTGGGATTGTATCAAGGTCAGTTTCCTCATGGTGACGGTGTACTAGAGCCACATAAGTTATAACATTGGAGGACTTTATGCAAGCATACTTGGGATCTCCCTGTGTACTTTTTTGCAAATTCCTGTGGTTTGTAATTATAGTACTTTTAACACAAAAAGCCGGTCAGGCATCGTGGCTCACATGTGTAAACCGCAGCATTTTGGGAGGCTGAGGCAGGTGGATCTGCTGAGGTCAGGAGACCAGCCTGGCCAGCAGGGCGAAACCCCGTCTCTGCCAAAAATGCAAAAATTAGCTGGGCATGGTGGGATGTGCACCTGTAGTCTCAGCCACCTGGGAGGCTGAGGCATGAAAATTGCTTTCAACCTGGGATGCAGAGGTTGCAGTGAGCTGAGATCGCACCACTGCGCTCCGGCCTGGGCAACAGAGCAAAACTCTGTTGCAAAATATAAAGCAAAAAGCAAAGCAAAAAAAAAA
>NW_022440069.1:2141-5446 GCF_009761245.1 Sapajus apella
TCATGGTTGAGCTCTCAGGAATGTCCAAGGAATCTGTGCATTTCAAGAGACAAAGTTCATCAGCCTCTCTCCTGGGGGATTTGACCACAATACCCAGAGGGTTTGGCAGTATCATGAGTGATGGCTAGGGAGTGCCAAGGTGGTGAGCAGGACCCAGGGGTCTGGTGACCAGGTCAGACCCCCGCTGTCCATTATCTTTCCTGGACCCATCCTCAGCTAAACTTCCCAAAGGCCTGCCTCTGCCTAATCACACAGACCGTGCTCAAATGTACTCAGGCCTCTCGCAGCTGAAAACCACTGCTTTAAATCTCCTTACAATTTACTATGACATAAAGTTATTGTAAACTGCAAATACTCTATTCATGCTACAAATGGAAAGCAGATGCCTTTACCATAAATAGAAAAACAACCCTGAGACACAAGGAAAACGGAAAACAGGGATAACAGAGCTATGGCATTCAATTCTATTCGTATGCTGTCACCTGCATAAAGAGCCCCAGATTTGGGTTGTCTTCGTTGTGAAACGAGAGACCAAGTAAGCGGGTGTTGAAGTCAGATTAGCCCAAAAGTGAATGGCAGAGAGTACCATGATGTCTATGAAGGGTTGCTGGGGTCACTTTGATTATAGCCCAAGCAGAGACAGGGCAAGGAAGGAGATGTGAGCAGAATTTGTGGCCTCAAACAGGGGATGTGATTCATGCAGCCCAGGAAAGGCTCCCCAAAGCCAGAGTCGACCACCCTTGGAGGCAGGTCCCTCATGGAGGCAGAGCAAGGCACCTTAGATTTGAGACCAGCTGTGTGACCCTGGGCTGGTTTCCTTACACACAATGGAAGTGTTAATGGCTGTGTCAAAGGCTGTCTGAGGATAGGGGGAAGCAACCTGTTGAGCACCTGTGTACCGAGGGTCATCACATCACAAGAACATTTTTTCTTCCAAGCTGGCACCTTGGAAGGTCCTTGGCCACTAAAGGCAGTGATAATGATAACAGCAGCAAATCATCATTTATGGCTGATGATGGAGGGCTAGGGGGTAGGGCTCCTAGGTTCTTGATAAGAATGAGGGTCTGGGGACTCCTGGGGACAGCTGAGTGAGTCCTGTAGGATTCCTGGGTCCCCAGGGGCCAGGTCTGTCTTCAGTGGCACTGGGGCTAGGCTGGGATGCTGGGGCAGCCACTGGAGCATCAGCAGGGCAAAGAGCCACAGAGGCTGTGGACCCATCGGAGGTGGCAGGTGTAGGATCATCTGTCCACCAAGTAGAGTCACCAGGCCTGGCTGACCACTGCCCCCACAGACGATGCCCTGTCCCTTGCCTCGCACTTTGACAGGGCAGTGGCTGGCACCTGGGGCCTCATGGAGCATCACCCTAAGACCTCTGTGTCCTGGTCATTGAATGGGAACTTGAGTCACTCAGGGCCACTGGAACAAGGAGGAAGAATCAGGCCCCACGATGTTTTGGGACAGTGTTCGGCACAGAAAAATGTACAGAATGCATGCACGACACAGGGGAGCTCTTGGTGTGGGAGCCAATATTTTATGACCTCCAGCCCTAATCTGAGCACTCTCACCTGTGCAATCTGAAAGACATAGGAGACTTGCAGGAAAGATAGTGCCTGGATTTAGCTTAAAGAAACTAAAATGTTGAATTTTCACACTCCTGATATCCTTCCATATCAACTCTCTCAATGCTCCCATCTTCACTATCATACAAGGTAACTGAGGCAGTCAGATTTACTAACTCAATGTGACTCAGCTGATACTGAGTTCATACTGATCACATCTGAAGAAACTGCTTTTTCTGAAGTTTATCTTGTTTGGTCATGCTGCTGCTGATTTTGTGCAGCTCTGGGACAAACTGCACCTGGTTGAGCACAAAGCGAATCCGAGGTGACTCAGTCCTGCTGTCATTTCTCACAAATTCCCCACTGTCCTCCTCTGCCCCTTCACAGTCTCCCACACAGGCTGATACTATATGGTGGCCCTAATGGCATCCACCAAGTATTTCAGGTTCTCCTCTGGGCCCTTTGAAGCTGGAGGTAGCTATGGGATTTGCTTTGACTCAGGAGATGTGAGTGGAAGTGAAGTGTGTCACCTCAAGGCAAAAGATTTGGAAGCCATTGAGACTGGCCACCCTTTCCCTCATCTCATAGAGCCGCTGATAGGTCCCATATAGAGGCTGCTCCTTTATTCTGGTGGCAGATGAGGGGATGTGGAGCACAGGGCCCAGGAGAGCCACGGAGGATATGCAGCATGAACGGACAGAGAGCCTTCAGTGCTGTAAATTTCCATTTTGGGGGACTGTTTATTACCTATAATGATACCTGGTCCATCCTAGCCGACAGGCACCATCTGTTCCATGCTCTGTGAAGAAGACTAGCCTACCATCAGAACATAAACTGGTTGTAGGACACATGTAAGCTTCAGTTCCAGCTCCGCCTCTTATTAACTGCAACCTCAGGCATTTAACTTTCAGTTTGTCAGCCTCAGTTTCAACTCTGTAAAATGGGTTGGGTATACTACTTCAGGTTGTGAAGAGAATGAAACAAAATAAAAATGCATGTAGAGCATTGAGCCCAGGGCCTGGCACACCGAATGAGTACTTCGTATTAGCCATGGACCTTCATAATGCATATTGATTGCCAATATTCAGACATTGCAGCAAAGTATTACCAAAAAAATTTAAACCTATTTGTATATGTATTCTTTCAATCTTTATTTAAACAGATAGGATAAAATTATGAATATCTTTCATACCCAGTGTTTTTCTCTTAATAGTATATTGCTAAATTTTTCAAATCTCAGGCCCATCACGATGGCTCACACCTGTACTCCCAGAACATTGGGAGGCCAAGGCGGGTGGATCACAAAATCAGGAGTTTGAGACCAGTCTGGCCAACATGGTGAAACCCCTGTCTCTACTAAAAATACAAAAATTAGACAAGTGTGGTGGCATGTGCCTGTAGTTCCAGCCACTTGGGAGGCTGAGGCAAAAGAAACGCTTGAACCTGGGAGGTGGGGGCCGCAGTGAGCCAAGATCGTGTACATACATATACACACACACATATAATCTCAAAAACAAATGATCATTTATGAAATCATTTAAAATGACAAGATAATTAATTTAATGAGAAATGTAATTATTCGTATTAGACTTTTTGTAGATTGCACAGAGCATTCAAAACAAATGAAGGAGAATAAAAAAGTATTAGATGTCGTAAAATAAATGTGATTTTATTATTTTATTCAAAAATATAGAACTATATATATAATATAAAACATTTCTAATTATGAATCATGTTAAAAATAGT
>NW_022440069.1:5546-7906 GCF_009761245.1 Sapajus apella
CTCACCGCAACCTCCGCCTCCTGGGTTCAGGCAATTCTCCTGCCTCAACCTCCTGAGTAGCTGGGATTACAGGCACGCGCCACGATGCCCAGCTAATGTTTTGTATTTTTAGTAGAGATGGGGTTTCACCATGTTGACCAGGATGGTCTCTATCTCTTGAACTCGTGATCCACCCACCTCGGCCTCCCAAAGTGCTGGCATTACAGGCCTGGCCCACCGCTCCTGGCTTATTTATTTATTTATTTATTTATTTATTTTTTAAGAGAGTCTCCCTCTGTCACCCAGGCTGGAGTACTGTGGCACAATCTCGGCTTACTTCAACCTCTGACTCCCAGGTCCAAGCAATTCTCCTGCCTCAGCCTCCCAAGTAGCTGAGACTACAGCCACGTGCCACCTTGCCTGGCTAATTTTGCGTTTTTAGTAGAGACGAGCTTTCTCTATGTTGGTCAGGCTGGTTCTGAACTCCTGACCTCAGGTGATTCGCTCAACTCAGCCTCCCAAAGTGCTGGGATTACAGGCATGAGCAAAAGCTCCTGCCTAAATTTTGCAGGATAATAAATAGCCTTTTGAAGTCCCGCTGTACACTTGTCTGGTTGTTTTTCTTTAGGTTAACATGCCAGCAATTATTCTTTTTGAGTTTCTGACCGAGATAGTGGTTTTTATCCAAATAAGTCAAGTACTCTACCCTATCCCTAAGCCACTTGCATGAAACGAAAAAGGAGGGAAGAGCTAGTACTGTGACTGCCTACGCTTCGCCCAGCATGGCCCCCTGTGAGACGTGGGGCAGCAGAGACCCGGGAACTGTTCAAGGGTGCTGGGACCCATCTGTCTGTGCTCACCTTCCTCAGGTACTCACGTGGGGTGGGGGATGGCACTGACTTTAAGTGCTGCTGCAGTTCCTTGGTGAGCTGGCCCTGGCCATGGGGCAGGAACTGTGGGGTCAGGACTATAGAGGGCTTCACCACCTACAGAATAGGAACAGAAGCTCATGATGTGTGCCAATCTATTAGATAATTAAATGTTTAAAAAAGTTTCTTGAATGAGTGGAAAAACAAGGTGATGCCTGAGTCTATAGTGGTTGTAAGATTTATTGCTGAGGTAAAATGTGGAAACTGAGGCAAGTATAAGAAAATGAGAAGCTAATTTATTCAGCTCCCGGGTGAGGTTCTGTGGTCCAGGGAGGGGCCAAAGAAGTCGCGCCCGACTGTTTAGGTCATGGGGTTTTATGGGGAGGGAAGGCGATTGACTGGCTATTGGGGAAACAAAGCAAAGGCAATTTTATTGGCTGTCAGGAAGCAGGAAATACCTGGAACTAGTTGCCATTGGTAGGCGGGTGGGACTTTGGGTAAGTGGGCCTTGATTGGCTGTTGGGGAAACAAAGTGATGACAATCTTATTGGCTACTAAGAAGCAGGGACTACCTGGAGCTAGTGGTCATGGGTAGGCAGGCGGGACCTTGGGGAAGCGGGCCTTCTGGGGGCATACAGGGCAGGGTGCTACCGGGCAGGGTCTGACGGGGCTTCTTTAAAAAATTTTCCTGCAGGATTTATCAACAGCGGGCTGGGGGTTGAATGCATAATTTAGTGCTGAATGTGGGCTTGGGTCTGGCATGCGGAGGCGGGTACGGGGAAGCCGTGCGGCAAGGCCAGATGACGAGCTTGGGTGATGACATAGTTATCAGGCGCAGAGAGAGATGGGTGTGTCCGTTTAACCGTCTGCGAGGCAGCCGGCCTTACATTGGTCAAGAGCATGGGGGCCTCAGAAAAGGTCAGAAGCAAGTTCAAATTCCTATACTTTGAATTTCTACTTCATGCCGTGCAAAATTAATTTACCCCTCTTCACCTCAGTTTTCTTTTGTGTGAAATGGAAACAACTTCATTCCTCATTCAGTTTCTGTCAAGGATTCTAAAACACTCAACTCATTTAAATGTATCATAATTTCTGTCATAACTAGTGGGACCAGTTTCACTATTATTGGATATACAGCTCTGTGCCTGAAACCTATAGAAGAGAAAATCTTATGTCTCCAAGTGTCAGTGATGTGTCATTGTTGTGTTATTAATCATAACTGTATTTAATCACACAAGGCCTTGTACATGGCAGGTGCTCAATACACACTTGTTCAATCAATGCATGTGGGCTCCGCTGCCACACTGTTAGGTCCTATTTGGCCTCCACCACTTGTTAGCTGAGTGATCTGGGCAAGATAATTCATGTCTCCGTGTCCTTCTCTATAAAAGATATATAATAAGAATCCTCAGATCCTTAGGTTGTTGCCAGGGGTGAGTGATTTGGCAAAGAGTAGGGGCTTGTTAAACATTAGCTGTGATGAACTCCTTCCAAATTGTCCTTTGCAGAGCC
>NW_022440070.1:0-259 GCF_009761245.1 Sapajus apella
TTTTCTGTAGTATAACTTTTATGAAACTTATCAATAACAAGTATTACAGTTGTTGATTTTTATATGTAATTTGTTTTAATCTATATTGTTTGGGGAACAAAAGATATCTATGCTGAAAAAACTATAGCATCATATGTGAGTTAGGATGAGTAAAATCATAATAAAATTTCATGAGGAGGCCGGGCGCGGTGGCTCAAGCCTGTAATCCCAGTACTTTGGGAGGCCGAGGCAGGTGGATCACGAGGTCAAGAGATCGAGA
>NW_022440070.1:359-7906 GCF_009761245.1 Sapajus apella
ATTTCATGAGGAGAAAAATGACTTTATTGATATTTAAGATAGTTCATCACAGAAGGCAGCTGCATTACTTTTAGTGGGTGTACTTTTTAGCATAGAAATTTATCAAGTTTTAAATTACATTGTCTTTTTTTTTTTTGAGCAATGAGTTCTTTCCCTTCACCCTAACACATCACACATGTACACATTTTAATGTTCAATAAATGCTTGTTGAATGGCTGAATGCTTAGAGTGGACTTCTCAGTGTTGTAAAACTGAGAGAGACAGACCTGAATTTTGAGTATGAGTGCTATTAGAATATATGGGGAAAACTCCAGATTTGTGCATTTAATAACTAATAGCATTAAGTAGTATGAGTGTTGCAACTTAGGTGTGTGTATCTTCTGTGTTGACCATCTTTTGTGTGAGGAATGGTGATTTATCAATTTCTTCAAATGAAAGCTTTAAATGAATTTTTTTAAAGGTGACTTTCTCAAGGATAGAGTTTTAGATTTTAAAGGTAATAAACTAAAGATAGTGGATTTTATTTTAGAGGTTATCTTTATTTTAGGAATATAAAAATATATTATTGAAAAGACAAGACATTTATGCCTCTGTGAAACAATTTTATTTCTCTTGCTTCAATAATGGCAATTAAAAAACAAGACATCAACTGTCAGTGATCTATTATGGTGAGGGTTATATGAATATATACACTTGTTAAAATGTATAGAACTATATACCAAAAAAGTCAAGTTTACTGTATGATACAGTAGAAAATAAAATTTAAAAAAATCAATGCATTAATATAATGTACAAGAAAAACGTATATATTAGTAAAAAAATGTTGTATTAGTTTTCTATGGCTGCTGTAACAAAGTACCACAAACTGGATTGGCTTAAAACCACAGAAATGTATTGTCTCAGAGTTCTGGAGGCTAGAAATCCAAAATCAAGGTGTTGACAGTGCTATGCTCCTTCTGCAACCTACAGGGGAACCCCCTGTTGCCTTGCTAGCTTCTGGTGGTTTTTTGCCTGTCTTTGGAATTCTTTGCCTTGTAGCTGCAAAATTCCAATCTCTGCCTTTGTGGTCATATGGCAGTCTCCCTGTGTGTGTCTGTTTTCACATGGCCTTCTTTATTTTTTATTTTTATTTTTTTTTGAGACAGAGTGTCGCTGTTGTTGCCCAGACTGGAGTGCAATGGCACGATCTCGGCTCACCGCAACCTCCGCCTCCTGGGTTCAAGCAATTCTCCTGCCTCAGCCTCCCGAGTAGCTGGGATTACAGGCACACACCATCATGCCCAGCTAATTTTTGTATTTTTAGTAGAAACGGGGTTTCACCTTGTTGACCAGGATGGTCTCAATCTCTTGACCTTGTGATCCACCCGCCTCGGCCTCCTCAAGTGCTGGGATTATAGGTGTGAGCCACCACGTCCGGCCTACACATGGCCTTCTTATAAGGACACCAGTCATGTTGGATTAGGGGCTCACCCTACTCCAGTATGACCTCATCTCAACTAATCACATATGCAACAACCCTATTTCCAAGGTCACATCATAAGGGACTGAGGTTATGTTCTGAGGTATTGGGGGTTAGGACTTGAGGTATTTTTTTTGGGGGGGTAACATAATTTAGTCCATAACAGCTTCTTATACTTGTTTCTTATCATGTGAATTTTAAACTTTATTACATTAAATATGGCCTGCTTTAGGAAGTCACCATATTTTATTAGATAAGCATTATTTAGACTTGTTTGATTCAATTTCCATGATTATTTAATCTTAATACATGTGGAATGTTTTTGACAAATAAGTGGTTATTTAAAGGTTAAAATTGTAATCATTCTTGATAAAAAATGATTCAGCAATCCTACTCTTAGATATTTACCTGAGAGAAATTAAAACATATAAGGGGACTTCAAAAGCTCATGGAAAAATGGAATTAAAGGATAAAAATTAAAAGTATAAACTTTATTTCTCAATATAAGCCTTATCAAGTTCAAGAACTTTTGTAAGCAATGATGCAAGCTACTTAGCTTATCCCTAAAGAAATGAAGGTCCTAGAAATTCAACCATGTCAGTGGAGTCTTTTTTTTTTTTCTTTGAGATGGAGTCTCACACTGTCTCCTGGACTGGAGTGCAATGGCGAGATCTTGGCTCACTGCCTCCACCCCCCAGGTTCAAGCAATTCTCCTGCCTCAGCCTCCTAAGTAGCTGGGATTACAGGTGCCCGCCACCACACCCAGCTAATTTTTTGTATCTTTAGTAGAGATAGGGTTTCACTATGTTGGCCAGGCTGGTCTTGAACTCCTGACCTCATGATCTGCCCACCTCAGCCTCTGAAAGTGCTGGGATTACAGGCGTGAGCCCCCACACCCAGCCAAGTGGAGTTTTTACATTATTGACTGAAGAAAAATTGGTGCCTTTTGAAGATCTTTTTTTTTTAATTAGGGAACAAAAAGAAGGAGTCAAATCAGGACTGTAAGGTGGATGCCTAGTGATTTCTCATCAAAACTCTCATAGAATTGCCCTTGTTTGATGAGAAGAATAAGCAGGAATATTGTGGTGGATGAAAATTCTGGTAAAGCTTTCTTGGGCATTTTTCTGCTAATGCTTTGACTAACTTTCTGAAAACACTCACATAATAAGTCAAATGTTATCATTCTTTGTCCCCTCAGAAAGTCAGCAAACAAAATGACTTGAATATCCTAAAAAACTGTTGCCATGATGTTTGCTCTTGATCAGTCTGCTCTTGCTTTGATTGGACCACTCCCACCTCTTGGTAGCCATTGCTTTGATTGTGCTTTGTCTTCAGGATCATACTGGTAAAATCATGTTTCATCTCCTGTCACAGTTCTTCAATGAAATGCCTCAGGATCTTGATACTACTAGTTTAAAACTTCCATTGAAAGCCCTGCTCTTATCTGTAGCTGATCGGGGTGCAGTGGTTCTGGCACCTGTCAAGTAGAAAATTTGTTCAACGTTAATTTCTCAGCAAAATTGTGTAAGCTGTACAGATTGAGATGTCTATGATATTATCTATCGTTTCTGCTGTTAATTGTCCATTCTCTTCAATTAGAGCACAAACAAGATGATTTTTTTTCTCTTCATAAATTGATGTGGATGGTCTTCTGCTACAGGCTTCATCTTCAGCATTGTCTCATCCTTCTTTTTTTTGAGTCGTAGTTTTGCACTGTCATCCAGACTAGAGTACAATGGCATGATCTTGGCTCACTGCAACCTCCACCTCCTGGGTTCAAATGATTCTCCTGCCTTAGTCTCCCAAGTAGCTGGGATTACAGGCACCTGCCACCATGCCCAGCTAGTTTTTGTATTTTTAGTAAAGATGGAGTTTCACTGTGTTGGCCAGGCTGGTCTCGAACTCCTGACCTCATGATCTGCTTGCCTCAGCCTCCCAAGTTGCAGGGATTACAGGCGTGAGCCACCATGCCCAGCCCATTATCCTTCTTAAAATAAGTTACCATTTGTAAACTGCCGATTTCTTTGGGACATTGTCCCCATATACATTTTATAAAGCATTAGTGCTTTCACCATTCTTCCTCCCAAGCTTCAACTTAAATTTGGTGTTTGTTCTTGCTTCAATTTTAGCAGAATTCATGTTGCTCTAATAGGGGCTCTTTTCAAACTAATGTCTTATCCTTTTTAGTGCCTTAAACTGGATCCTATCCAGATAGGTTATAGCAAGTTAGTATGAGTTTATTTTAGTACAAAAACAAAAAGTGAAATCCACGTGTAGTTTTTAATAATATTCATCTTCCACATACTTTTTGAAGACCCTCATATGTTCATATAAAGGTTAGTACTTCAGTATTTATGGCAGCTTTATTCATAATAGCCTCAAACTAGAAAAGGCCCAAATGCTTACCAAATGGGTGAATGGTTAAAGAAATTGTTGTATATCCATACAGATGAAATACTGTTCAGCAATAAAAAAGAACAAACTGCTAATACGCTGGCAGCATGGATGAATCCCAAAAGGATTACGCTAAATAAAAGAAACCATACCCAAAAGACTATATACAATACAATTTCATGTATATGAAATTCAAGAAAGCCGAGATATAATGACAAAGTAGATCAGTGGTTGCAAGAGGAGAAGGGAATGAAGTTTGTGAATAAAAGCTTCCTGAAATGGAATTTAAAAGAAAAAAACTTTACTTCACTGAACAGTTTGCAAACCAGGGAGACGCAGCTTTTGGTGTAAAACAAAGGTGCATTCCAGAGAACGAGGTTTTTGACTTTTATACTGAAAGCTCTTGCCCAGGTTCCCAATCAGGTCCATGTATGCACATTCAAACTTTCTTAGTTCTGATTGGTCAACACAGCTGAGTTCCAATTGGTCGATGGAAGCCACAGCCTATTGGTTGTTTTGGGCATTGTGAATAGGAATAGTCAGCTATGAAAGTCCTGAAGTTAAGCAGAGGTATGGGTTTTCCAGGAACTCAGAGTAAGTGTGCAACTTCTGGTCAGTAAATGGCTGTTTGGCTCTATTTTAAATGTAGGCCCAGTTAGCCACCCAGGATTCATCTTGAGGGACTGGCTCAGGTTCATAGGTGTGAGAAAACATTTGGTTGATGGAAATGTTAATGATTGTAGTGGTTATATAAGTATATTCATTTGTCAAAACTTATTAAATTGTATGCTTAAATTGGTAAATTTTACTGAATGTAAATTGTACCTCAAAAATTTCATCTTAAAAGAATTGTGGACTCCAATCTTGGTTTCACATTAAAACCACTTGGGGAGATTTAAAAAAAAAATGACAGTACCTGACAGACTAACCCCAAATTGATCATGTAAGTATCTGCTGAGAATTAGGACCAAATTTCAGAATTTTTAGAAAGCTCCCAGGTAATTTTATGTGCAGCCAAAGTTGAGAAATGCTGTTGTAGAAAACTGATCACCTGGCCCGGCATGGTGGCTCACACCTGAAATCCCTAGCACTTTAGGAGGTGCGGCAGGAGGATCACTTGAGCCCAGGGGTTTGAGATCAGCCTGGGCAATAGAGTGAGACCTCATCTTAAAAAAAAAAAATTAGCTGGGCATAGTGGTGCTCACCTGTAGTCTCAGGTGCTTGAGAGATGAGGTGGGAGGATTGCTTGAGCCTGGGAAGTTGAGGCTTCAGTGAGCCATGATGGTGTCACTGCTTTCCAGCCTGGGAAACAGAGCAAGACCCTGCCTGGAAAAAAGAAAAATGAACTCCTTTATTAGTGTTATCATTGTTTCTAAACCTGTTGTTGGCAGTCAAAACATTGTGTAATTTTTATTCCACAAATGCTGTGGACCATGTCAACTTTCTTTTCTATCTATTGTTTCACCTATCTTTATTAATGGATGTGAAGGAAAATCATTCTCTTAACTGCCGAATGTTTCTCTCTGTATTTTGGAGAGGTCTTATTCCAAATTATATAAACTATCTTTGTTACTATCATGAAAAGACATTTGTATTTAATGTAATGCCAAGCTATAATTTTATTCGTGTTTGTTCACTCATTTATTTATTTATAAAACCAATTTTTTTTAAGCTGAGCACAGTGGCTCATGCTTGTAATCCCGCACTTTGGGAGGCTGAGGTAGGAGGATAACTTGAGCCCAGGAGTTCAAGAACAGCCTGGGCAACATAGGGAGACCCTGTCTGTACTAAAAAAAAAAAAAAAAATTAGCCAGGTATGTTGAAACACACCTATAGTCCCCAGCTACTTGGGGAGCCGAGGTGGAAGGAGTGCTTGAGCCTGGGAGGTTGGGCTGCAATGAGCTGTGTCACAGACCATTGCACTCCAGCCTGGGCAACAGAGGAAGACCCTGTCTCAAAAAAAAACAAAAACCCAAACTCTTAATTATATGTTCTGTGCAAAACAGAATATAATTTCTATATTTAAGAAGCACACAGTTTAGTATAGAATGTAAAAATGGCATTTAAAAATTTTCTATTAAATCAGTTAAGGGACTGAATAGATAAAATGGCATTTACCACAATGTGTTGTAATAAGAGAGGAAGTTACTATGAGGACAAAAAGTAGGAAGTGATTAACTTGGGAAGTGGGGACTACTGGACATTGCTCTATTTTGATATAATTCCAATTATAAGAAATTTTAGAATTATGTCTAATATTGCAATAAAGATTGAAAACAGTTTACTGCTTACAAGTTAGATTAACCTTTCATGAAATTCTTTCTGTATTGACATTTTGTATGCCCTGTAATACTTTAGTGCATAGTTGATCCAAAGGGGTAATATTAGTAGGAAAGAAGATGACAAGATGTTACCAAATACCAATCCTTTTTTCTCAGAGTAAACGTTACAGATTTCTGGCTTTAGAATAGCTTTTTGTTACTGTCAAATAATCCTTTCCTTTTTTGTTCAAAAAAATTATTGCTTCTTTTAGGTATAAATATACAATGGAACTAATCAGCAAAATAGCTTTTTGCCCCTCCATTATCTTTTGGTCTGTGAGCAACAGGAAAATGTACTGTGTCTTTGAAAGCCTTGGAGATAATTACATTTTTCTCCCTATTCATTAATTCATAGTTTTATTGAATGGAGGCCTGTAGCACTGATAGATTCTGGAAAAGCCAACCTGTTCTTATTCTGTTTAAATCTATCAATACCTGCTAACTGACGTGACTGGCCAACATCACCAACATACATTGATGTTATTAGTAATATAAAATCCTGGCCGGGCACAGTGGCTCACGCCTGTAATCCCAGCACTTTGGGAGGTCGAGGCAGGCGGATCATGAGGTCAAGAGATTGAGACCATCCTGGGCAACATGGTGAAACCCCATCTCTACTAAAAGTACAAAAAATTAGCCAGGTGTGGTGGTGTGTGCCTGTTGTCCCAGCTACTTGGGAGGCTGACGCAGGAGAATTGCTTGAAACCGGAAAACAGAAGTTACGGTGAGCTGGGATCATGCCACTGCACTGCAGCCTGGCGATAGATCAAGACTGTCTCAAAAAAAAATAAAAAATAAAAATCCTTTTCCACATTATGGCTCCCTATTGTGAAAAACTCTTTTGTTTCACTCACTATTATATTATTGTACTCTTTACCATCATATGTATTTGTATATATCTACCATATATGTGTGTGTATGCATACTATCACAAATATGCAATTCTGGCTCCTTCAAAGTCTCAGTTTTTTTCAACTGTAAATGGGCAAAATAATGGTACCTACTTCATAGATTGTTTTGAGGATTAAATTAGTTAATATGTAAAGCACTTAGAATGAGGCTCAACACCTATTAAGTGCTATGTAAATATTCACTATTATTATTATAGCTTTTACTAAAATTGAGAGTATTCTGTATTTGTTATCTTCCCTCTTCAACCTTCACTCTACCTTCTAAAAATTTTGTAGTCTGACTTATGCTTTTAGTCACTAAATTAAAATTGATCTCTTAAAGGTCACCGGTGACCTCATGATTGCCGAACACAGTATCTTTTTTCCAGTCTTTATTCTTCATGACCTCTGTCTAGAGTTTTCTGTAGTCTACTGTACATTGCTCAAACTTCTTCCTAGATTTTTTTTTTTTTTTTTTTTTTT
>NW_022440071.1:0-2516 GCF_009761245.1 Sapajus apella
TGGCCCACTTGGAGAAACCCCGTCTCTAATAAAAAATATATTAATTAAGCCGGGCATGGTGACTCATGGCTGTAATCCCAGCGTTTTGGGAGGCCGAGGCGGGCAGATTAACTGAGGTCTGGAGTTCAAGGCCAGGCTGGCCCACATGGAGAAACCCCGTCTCTAATAAAAAATATAATAATTAGTCCAGGCATGGTGGCTCATGCCTGTCATCCCAGCACTTTGGGAGGCCGAGGCGGGCGGATTAACTGAGGCCTGGAGTTCGAGACCAGCCTGGCCCACATGCAGAAACCCCGTCTCTAATAAAAAATATAATAATTAGTCCAGGCATGGTGGCTCATGTCTGTCACCCCAGCACTTTGGGAGGCTGAGGTGGGCGGATTAACTGAGGTCTGGAGTTCAAGGCAAGCCTGGCCCACTTGGAGAAACGGCGTCTCTACTAAAAATACAAAATTACCCCAGCGTGGTGGTGAGAGCCCGTCATCCCAGCTACTCAGGAGGCTGAGGCAGGAGGATCCCTTGAACCCGGGAGGCAGAGGTCGCAGTGAGCCGAGATCACGCCACTGCACTCCAGCCCGGGCCACAGAGCGAGACTCCATCTCCAAAGTGCTGGGATGACAGGTGCCTCTCACCACACCCAGCTAATTTTTGTATTTTTAGTAGAGACGGGGTTTCCCCATGTTGGCCAGGCTGGTCTCGAACTCCTGATTGAGGGGATCCACCCGCCTCAGCCTCCCAACGTGCTGGGATGACAGGCGTGAGCCACCGCGCCTGGCTTAGACCAACTTCTTTATTTTTTATTTTTATTTTATTTTGAGACAGAGTTTCGCTGTTGTTACCCAGGCTGGAGTGCAGTGGTGCGATCTCAGCTCACTGTGACCTCCGCCTCCCGGGTTCAAGGGATTCTCCTGCCTCAGCCTCCTGAGTAGCTGGGGTTACAGGTACCCTCCACCACGCCTGGCTAATTTTTGTATTTTTAGTAGGGACGGGGTTTCCCCATGTTGGCCAGGCTGGTCTCGAACTCCCGACCTCCGGTGATCCGCCCTCCTCGGCCTCCCGACCTGCTGCGGTGACAGGCATGAGCCACCGCGCCTCTCAGCTCCTTCCGTGGGATTCCTGTGTTGAAAGAAAAGCTCCTTACGGCTCAGGCCCTTCGTGGAAAACTGAAGTCCGTGTCGACAGGCCGGGCCTCCTAGGACCTGCTTTCAACACGCTGCTCCTGGCAGCCGCAGAGGACGCTCGGGGACGGGTGGGGGGTGCTCACGAGTGAGTAAAATCTCTGCCAATCCATGAAACACTCTTGGGAACCCCTAAAACACCCTTCAGATTCTTATTATTGAGACAGAGTCTCTGTCCCCCAGGCTGGAGCGCAGCGGTGTGATCTCAGCTCACTGCAACCTCCACCTCCCGGGTTCAAGGGATTCTCCAGCCTCGGCCTCCCGAGTAGCTGGGATGACAGGTGCCCGCCCCTGTACCCAGCTAATTTTTCTATTTTTTTTTTGCGGGGGGGGGGGAGAGACAGGCTTTCACCTTTTTTGCCAGGCTGAGGCAAGAGAATGGCTTGAACCCGGAAGACGGAGGTTGCGGTGAGCCGAGATTGCACCACAGCACTCCAGCCTGGGCGACAGAGCCAGACTTTGTCTCAAAAAAATAAAGTTATACTAGAACGATTTATACACATGCACAGAAATGTTCATTGCAGCACTGTTTACAATAGCAAAGGCCTGGAACCAACCCAAGTGCCCATCGATGATAGACTGGACAGGGAAAATGTGGCACATGCACACCATGGAATATTATGCAGCCATGAAAAATGATGAGTTCGTGTCCTTTGTAGGGACATGGATGAACCTGGAAACCATCATTCTCAGCAAACTGACACAAGAACAGAAAACCAAGCACCGCATGTTGTCACTCATAGGTGGGCGTTGAACAATGAGAACAGATGGACACAGGGAGGGGAGCGTCACACACTGGGGTCCGTTGGGGGGAAATAGGGGAGGGACAGCGGGGGGTGGGGAGTTGGGGAGAGATAGAATGGGAAGAAATGGAGATTTAGGTGAAGGGGAGGAAGGCAGCAAATCAGACTGCCACGTGTGTACCGATGCAACAATCCTGCATGTTCTTCACATGTACCCCAAAACCTAAAATGCATTAAAAAAAATAAAAATATAAAAAAATAAAGTTACATCATCGATCACCAGCGTCACCGCGTACACTCCTGAAAATCATTACTGCATGTTCCTTTTCCAAACAAAAGTGGAAGCAGATTTGAATAATTCAAAACAAACACAGATTAAGATTATTTTTCATCCTCAGCCGGAGAGGATGGTCGCAGGCTAATTGCCACCCATCGGGGTCAGGATTCATCCCGTCTAAAAGCCTCCTTTGCTCTTTGGAAAGCATTTGATGGGGTTTTTCATTTTATTTTATTTTATTTTTTTTTTTTTTTAGACGGAGTTTTACCTATTTTACCCAGGCTGGCGTGCAATGGCGCGATCTCGGCTCACCGCAAC
>NW_022440071.1:2616-7904 GCF_009761245.1 Sapajus apella
TCACCGCAACCTCCGCCTCCCGGGTTCAGGCAATTCTCCTGCCTCAGTCTCCCGAGTAGCTGGGATTACAGGCACGCGCCACCATGCCCAGCTAATTTTTTGTATTTTTAGTAGAGACGGGGTTTCACCGTGTTGACCAGGATGGTCTCGATCTCTTGACCTCGTGATCCACCCGCCTCGGCCTCCCAAAGTGCTGGGATGACAGGCTTGAGCCGCCGCGCCCGGCCTGGGGTTTTTCATTTTCATGATCATGGGACTGTCGCAAAGATTTGGTAGTAAAATGGTAATGAGATGGTAATCTTCCACATAAAATCAATTAGCATTCAATCCTTCAGGCCTGCAGGCCCAGGGGCCGCAGGGGCTTCTGAAATGAGCCATGATCTAAACAAACTGCAGTTTGTTGAGAATGGGGGGGAGTTGGCGAGAGAGAGCATGGGGTGAAATGCCACATATGGGTGACGGGGAGGAAGGCAGCAAACCACACTGCCACGTCTGTACGTATGCAACCATCTTGCATGTTCTTCGCATGTACCCCAAAACCTAAAAATGCAAGAAAAAATTAGAGAAATGCAAATCAAAACTACACTGAGATACCATCTCACGCCGGTTAGAATGGCGATCATTAAAACATCTGGAGACAACAGATGCTGGAGAGGATGTGGAGAAATAGGAACACTTTTGCACTGTTGGTGGGAGTGTAAATTAGTTCAACCATTGTGGAAGACAGTGTGGCGATTCCTCAAGGACCTGGAAATAGAAATTCCATTTGACCCAGCAATCCCATTACCGGGTATATATCCAAAGGATTACAAATCGTTCTACTATAAGGACATGTGCACACGTATGTTCATTGCAGCACTGTTTACAATAGCAAAGACCTGGAACCAACCCAAGTGCCCATCGACGATAGACTGGATAGGGAAAATGTGGCACATATACACCATGGAATATTATGCAGCCATGAAAAATGATGAGTTCGTGTCCTTTGTAGGGACAGGGATGAACCTGGAAACCGTCATTCTCAGCAAACAAGAGCAGAAAATCAGACACCATGTGCTCGCTCATAGGTGGGTGTTGAATAATGAAAACATGGACACAGGGAGGGGAGCATCACACACTGGGGTCTGTTGGGGGGAATAGGGGAGGGACAGCAGGGGGAGTGGGGAGTTGGGGAGAGACAGCAAGGGGAGAAATGCCAGACATAGGTGAAGGGGAGGAAGGCAGCAAATCACACTGCCATGTGTGTTCCTATGCAACCATCCTGCATGTTCTTCACATGTACCCCAAAACCTAAAATGCAATAAAAAAATAAAAATAAAAAATAAAAAAGAAGATGTTAAAAAAAAACTGCACTAAGAAATGTTATTCAAGAATGGACATTCTAAGAGTGAACCGCAGCACGCCCCCAGTGCCGCCGTGACCTTCGGAGGCCTCCCAAAGTGTTGGGATGACAGGCGTGAGACACCACACCTCGCTTTATTTTATTTTATTTTATTTTATTTTATTTTATTTTTGAGTCGGAGTTTCGCTCTTGTTACCCAGGCTGGAGTGCAATGGCGCGATCTCGGCTCACTGCAACCTCCGCCTCCCGGGTTCAGGCAATTCTCCTGCCTCAGCCTCCTGAGTAGCTGGGATGACAGGCACGCGCCACCATGCCCAGCTAATTTTTGTATTTTTAGTAGAGACAGGGTTTCACCATGTTGACCAGGATGGTCTCGATCTCTTGACCTCGTGATCCACCCACCTCGGCCTCCCAAAGTGCTGGGATTACAGGCGTGAGCCACCGCGCCCGGCCTATTTTATTTCATTTTCATTGAAAATGTGCCCCAACTGTAAGAAAATAATGGTACTATTTTAACCAATGTTCCTATACGATGATGTATTGCATGTCACAAATTATTACCCTGTCCATAGATAAAACCAATACCAATTACTGTGTCATTATAGATCTCTCTATGAGAAAATCTGATTTTGGTTTCTGGAGACCTTTGAGCAGTCTAACGGGTCCTGGGCTCTTAATAAAATGACTAGCTAGTATTCAGGAGGCTGAGGCAGGAGGATCGCTTGAACCCAGGAGGTGGAGGTTGCGGTGAGCCGAGATCACACCACTTCACTCCAGCCTGGGCAAGAGAGACAGACTCTGTCTGAAAAAATAAAATAAAATAAAATAAAATAAAATAAAATAAAATAAAATAGAGATACATGACTGATAGATAGATAGATAGATAGATGACAGATACATAGATCAATAGACACATAGATGATAGATAGATTGATAGAATGATTGATAGAATGATAGATGATAGATGGAAAGATAGATAGATAGATAGAAAAATTATACAGATGGGCCAGCTGTGGTGACTCACACCTATATTCCCAACACTTTGGGAGGCCGAGGCAGGTGGATCATGAGGTCAGGAGTTCCAAACCCATCAGGCCAACATGGAGAAATCCCACCTCTACTAAAAATACAAAAATTAGCTGGGCGTGGTGATGCACACCTGTAGTCCCAGGTACTCGGGAGGCTGAGGCAGGAGGATCGCTTGAACCCTGGAGGTGGAGGCTGCAGTGAGCCGAGATCGCACCACTGCCCTCCAGCCTGGGCAAGAGAGACAGACTCTGTCTGAAAAAATAAAATAAAATAAATAAAATAAAATAAAATAAAATAGAGATACATGACTGATAGACAGATAGATGACATATACATAGATCAATAGTCACATAGATGATAGATAGATTGATAGAATGATTGATAGAATGATAGATGATAGATGGAAAGATAGATAGATAGATAGAAAAATTATACAGATGGGCCAGCTGTGGTGACTCACACCTATATTCCCAGCACTTTGGGAGGCCGAGGCAGGTGGATCATGAGGTCAGGAGTTCCAAACCCATCAGGCCAACATGGAGAAATCCCACCTCTACTAAAAATACAAAAATTAGCCGGGCGTGGTGATGCACACCTGTAGTCCCAGGTACTCGGGAGGCTGAGGCAGGAGGATCGCTTGAACCCAGGAGGTGGAGGCTGCAGTGAGCCGAGATCACACCACTGCCCTCCAGCCTGGGCAAGAGAGAGAGACTCTGTCTGAAAAAATAAAATAAAATAAAATAAAATAAAATAAAATAAAATAAAATAGAGATACATGACTGATAGATTAAAATAAAATAAAATAAAATAGCTCATTTAAAAGGTGTCATTTAAAACTTGTTTTTGCACTTCTTTTCTATGATGTGAATTTAAAACTTTTATAGAGGGAACTGTTTTATATTTAAATCATTATAAAGCTCTTCATGTTATGACTGGCTGCCTATTTTTGAACAAAATACTGTTTGCAGAAGGCACATTAGCCTGATATTACTTAATGACATTAGTTTTGGATGTATATAGAAGTTACAAATATATTTAAAACATTTTAGCACTAAATGTTACCACTATGTAGCAAGTTTCTGAAAGATCACTTTAGAAAATAATTCATCATGGAGATTACAAAATACACAGATATAAAAGCTTAATGTAGACTCTCAAAAATAAAATAAAATAAAATAATAAAATAAAATAAAATAAAATAAAGAGATACATGACAGATAGATAGACAGACAGATGACAGATACATAGATCAATAGACACATAGATGATAGATAGATTGATAGAATGATTGATAGAATGATAGATGGAAAGATAGATAGATAGACAGACAGAACAATTATATAGACGGGCCAGGTGTGGTGACTCACGCCTGTAATCCCAGCACTTTGGGAGGCTGAGGCGGGAATCCTTTGAGGTCGGGGGTTCGAGACCAGCCTGGCCAACATGCTGAAACGCCATGTCTACTAAAAATACGAAAACCAGCCAGGCGTGGTGGCAGTTGGGCCTGTCATCCCATCTACTGGGGAAACTGAGGCAGGAGAATCCCTTGAACGTGGCAGGCGGAGGCTGCAGGGAGCCCAGATCACACCGCCGCCCCCCAGCCTGGGCGAGGACACTGGAACTTTTTCTCCACACAAAACGAAACAAGGAAACAAGAAAAATCAAGGAGGCCTGGGGATCTGTGCACCATCTGTGTTGGGGAACAAGGTCCTCACAGCCTGAGGGCTTTTGACATTTTAGACCCCGGGCACGCGCGTGTAGATCACTCCTACCTGAGGCTTTTCCCCCCGTCTCATTATGGGAATTTATTTCCCGGCTTTGTAGTCGGTGGGGGCTGCGTTCTGACTGTTTCTTGCACGTGGTGTAAATCTCCGTGCCCGTCAGGAGAGCACGAGGCAGGCCCCCAGCAATTTCCTCTCCGCCCGTGCGCCACGGGGCCTAGCGTCGAAATCAAATGAAACGTGTTTGCACCCCCCGTCCCCCCCCGCCCCGGAGGCCAGACCCCGTTACATTGATCTGCTGCAGGAATTTTTAATATTCAGGCATATCGTTTCCATGAGGTCATCTTGGGTTTCTGACTGGAACGGTGGTTTTCGGGAGCTGACGGGGCGGGAGTCGAACACCTGGCTCCCGGCCATGGCCGGCCTGAGAGTCCGAGAGTCTAAATCAGTCACACCTCATCTGGTTTTATGCCGTCTTTTCTGGGGAGTTCACAACTGTGTTCTCAGCTTTCCGTTGTACTGGGGCGGCCGGGGTGGCCTCTGGGGTGCCGCAGCAAACCAGCCCCAAAGGGGTCCCTTTGCCCTGTGTCTGTGGGCGCACTGGGTCTGTGAGACACCCGTCCAGGTCACCCAGACCTGTCTGCACCCCAAGCCTCACTGACACCTCGCTGTGTGTCCTTGCCTTCGCGGACTGCGCAAACAGGATCAGGAGTGTGTGCATTGTGGGGGGTTTCCTACGTTCCGTTTGAACACAGCGGGAACTTCGGGGAAATGATTCGCTAAACGTGACAACCTGGGGGCAGTGACTGTAGTTTTCTTTACAAATGACCCCACTCGAGCCATAAAACTATGGCGTGGGGACCCGGGGGGTCTCATAGAACCAGGAGATCCTTGAACAGGGGCAGGACGTGTGCCCACGTACACTCGAATTTGAGGTAAATAGCAGAAGAGGTGTGTGCCCAGGTCACACAGACACAGTCACACAGTCACACATAGTGACACAGAGACAGTCACACTTACAGTCACACACAATCACACACACGGTCACACACACACAGTCACACAGTCAGACACACAGTCACACAAACACAGTCATACAGAGTCATACACAGTCACCTACAGTCACACACAATCACACACACAGTCACACACACAGTCACACACACAGCTACACACAGCCACACACAATCACACAC
>NW_022440072.1:0-7904 GCF_009761245.1 Sapajus apella
CAGAGCAATCAGGCAAGAAAAAGAAATAAAGATTATTCAATTAGGAAGTCAAACTGTCTCTCTTTGCAGAAGACATGATTGTATATCTAGAAGGCCCCATCATCTCAGCCCAAAATCTTCTCAAACTGATAAGCAACTTCAGCAAAGTCTCAGGATACAAAATCAATGTGCAGAAATCAGAAGCATTCCTACATACCAATAACAGACAAACAGAGAGCCAAATCAAGAGCAAACTCCCATTCACAATTGTTACAAAGAGAATAAAATACCTAGGAATACAACTAACAAGGGACGTGAAGGACCTTTTCAAGGAGAACTACAAACCACTGCTCAAGGAAATAAGAGAGGACACACAAACAGATGGAAAAACATTCCATGCTCATGGAATGTTAGGAAGAATTAATATCGTGAAAATGGCCATACTGCCCAAAGTAATCGATAGATCCAATGCTATCTCCATCAAGCTACCAATGACCTTCTTCACAGAACTGGAAAAAACTACTTTAAACTTCATATGGAATCACAAGAGAGCCCGCATAGCCAAGGCAATCCTAAGCAAAAAGAACAAAGCCAGAGGCATCACACTGCCGGACTTCAAACTATACTATAAGTCTACAGTAATCAAAACAGCATGGTACTGGTACCAAAACAGAGACATAGACCAATGGAACAGAACAGAGACCCCAGAAGAAACACCACACATCTACAACCATCTGATCTTTGACAAACCTGGCAAAAACAAGCTATGGGGAAAGGACTCCATGTTTAATAAATGGTGTTGCAAAAACTGGCTAGCAATGTGCAGAAAGCAGAAACTGGACCCCCACCTGTCACCTTACACTAAAATTAACTCCAGATGGATTAAAGATTTAAACATAAAACCTAACACCACAAAAAAACTAGAAGAAAACGTAGGCAAAACCATCCAGGACATAGGCATAGGCAAGGACTGCATGACTAAAACATCAAAAGCAATGGCAATAAAGGCCAAGATAAACAAATGGGATCTAATTAAAATCCAGAGCTTCTGTACAGCAAAAGAAACCATCATTAGAGCGAACCGGCAACCAACAGAATGGGGAAAAATTTTTACAATCTACCCGTCTGACAAAGGGCTAATATCCAGAATCTACAAAGAACTAAAACAGATATACAAGAAAAAAACAACCCCATTCAAAAGTGGGCAAAGGATATGAACAGACACTTTTCAAAAGAAGACATATATGAGGCCAACAAACATATGAAAAAATGCTCATCATCACTGGTCATTAGAGAAATGCAAATCAAAACCACATTGAGATATCATCTCATGCCAGTTAGAATGGCGATCATTAAAATATCTGGAGACAACAAATGCTGGAGAGGGTGTGGAGAAATAGGAACACTTACACAGTTGGTGGGAGTTTAAATTAGTTCAACCATTGTGGAAGACAGTGTGGCGATTTCTCAAGGATCTAGAAATAGAAATTCCATTTGACCCAGCAATCCCATTACTGGTCATATACCCAAAGAACTATAAATTGTTCTGCTATAAAGACGCATGTTCATTGCAGCCCTGTGTACAATAGCAAAGACCTGGAACCAACCCAAATGTCCATCAATGATAGACCGGACAAAGAAAATGTGGTACATATACACCATGGAATACTACGCAGCCATAAAAAACGATGAGTTTGTGTCCTTCGCAGGGACTTGGATGAATCTGGAAAACATCATTCTCAGCAAACTGACACAAGAATAGAAAGCCAAACACCGTATGTTCTCACTCATAGGTGGGTGTTGAACAACGAGAACATGTGGACTCAGGGAGAGGAGCATCACACACTAGGGGCAGTTGGGGGTGGGTAGGGGAGAGACAGCAGGGGGTGGGGAGTGAGGGGAAGGATAACATGGGGAGAAATGCCAGATATAGTATGCACCTAAAGTAAAATAAATTAAAAAAAAAAAGAAAGAAAGAAAGGGGTGATACTGGAGACTGTGTGTGGGAGATTTCTCAGACTACAGGAGATTTCTCAGATGGTGGGCATCGCATCTGACTGCATCCATAATGGCCAAAATTTATCACGTGAAATCACCTAGACGATCTGGGAGAGACTCTCGTTGTGTGTTCTAAGGAAAACTTAAGCAGTTTGGTGAACATGCAACTTTGGCTTTGCTGTAGAAAACTGACCCAGATTGGAACAGAAGGTCTTAACATTCTGAAAATAATGTCTTAAAGAATGAAGAAGAGGGCCTACAGTAGGTAACATGGTTGAGACTGGGGAATACATTAAACGTGAAAAAGGCATATATTTCATTCAGTTAGAAATGACGGATTTCGATCCAAGATGGCCATTTAGGAACAGCTCGGAATTGCAGCTCCCAGTAAAAGCGAAGAGAGTGAATGGATGCCGCATTTTTATAGCCCACGGACCAGGAGATTCCCAGGCGGAGGAGACCCACGGGTCGCCAGCGAGGCTGTTTTGGCCGGCGCGGTTCTTTCGGTCGGTGGGGCTGCTTTGCCCCCCGTGGCTGCTTTGTTGGTGGCCTGGCCGGTGGTTCTCCATACAAGATACACTGGTCCGGGTGCCCTTTTGGCTGGCGATTGGAGCCCTGGGAAGCCGTACATTCATCTGATTAAAGAGGGGAGTGAACAGGAAGCCAGGCCAGGAGATTCCCGAGCAAAAAAAGAGCCACGAATCTCAGCGCCGCTGTTTAAGCTGGCGCAGTAGGTTGCCGCACGGGAAATAGATCCCGGTGCCCTTTCAACAGGTGACTGGAACACCTGGGATAAAAAAGAAAAAAAAAAGGCTCTGAGGCAGGGAGCCAGGTGATCAGGCTCGGCTGGTCCCACCACCACAAAAGAACAGCAATCAGAAACTCTCTGGATTGAGAGTTTCACAGCAAGCACAGCTGAACCTGGGACGATCCAGCTCTGTGGGGGAGGGGCGTCCGCCATTACCGAGGCAGCCCACCACTACAGAGGTAGTCAGCCAATGCTGAGGCAGCCTGCCGTTCCCAAGGCAACTTGCCATTGCTGAGGCAGCCCGCTGTTGCCAAGGCAACCTGCCATTACAGAGTCTGCCAATACAGAAGTGGGCCACCATTGCCGAGGCAACCTGGCATTACAGAGAGAGTCAGCCAATATAGAGGTGGGCCACCACTGCCGAGGCAGTGCTATCTATGCCAATATAAACAAGACTGCAGGGAAGTTCACAGGGCAGCTGGGCGGAGCCCACAGCAGCTCAGCAAAGCCTCTGCAGGCAGACAGTGACTAGCCTGCCTCCTTGCTGGACAGGGCAGCCCTGAAAAAAAAAAAAAAGGCAGCAGCACAATGGAAACTCATAAATAAAGCCCTAACTCCCTGGGACAGAGCACTTGGGAACAAAAAGCGGTTTATGAGTTCTGCTGCAGCAGACCTAAACGTACCTGCCCAGCAGCTCTGAATGAACAACGGAGTTCACAGCTCAGCACTTGAGCTCCTGTAAAAGACAGACTGTCTCCTCAAGCAGCTCCCTGACCCCTGTATATCCAAAGAGTCACCTCATAAAGGAGAGATCAGACTGACATTTGGCAGGTATCCTTCTGGACAAAGATAGCAGAAGAAGAAACTGGTAGCAGCCCCTACTGTTCTGCAGCTGCAGCAGGTGATCCCCAGGCAAGCAGGGCCTGGAGTGAACCTTAGCAGTCCTATAGCAGAGGGGCCAAACTGTTAGAAGGAAAACTAAGAAACAGAAATAACCTTATCATCAACAAACAGAACATCCACTCAGAGACCCAATCTGAAAGCCAGCAACTACAAAGACGACAGGTGGATAAATCCATAAAGATGGGAAGAAACCAGCGCAAAAAGGATGAAAACACCCAAAACCAGAACACCTTTCCTCCTACAAGGGATCACAACTCCTCACCAGCAAGGGAACAAGGTTGGATGGAGAATGAGTGTGATGAAATGACAGAATCAGACTTCAGAAGGTGGGTAGTAAGAAACTTCTGTGAACTAAAAGAACATGTTCTAACCCAATGCAAAGAAACTAAGAACAATTGAAAAAAGATTTGACCAAATGCTAACGAGAATGGACAACTTAGAAAGGAATATGAGTGAATTGATGGAGCTGAAAAACACAACACGAGAACTTCGCGAAGCATGCACAAGTTTCAACAGCCGAATTGACCAGGCAGAAGAAAGGATATCAGAGGTCGAAGATTGACTCAATGAAATAAAACGAGAAGGCATGGTTAGAGAACAAAGGGTAAAAAGGAAAGAACAAAGTATCCAAGAAACGTGAGACTATGTGAAAAGACCTAATCTACGTTTGATAGGTGTACCTGAATGCGATGAAGAGAATGAATCCAAGCTGGAAAATACTCTTCAGGATATTATCCAGGAAAACTTTCCCAACCTAGCAAGGCAGGCCAATATTGAAGTCCAGGAAATACAGAGAACACCACAAAGATATTCTTCACGAAGAGCAACCCCAAGGCACATAATCGTCAGATTCACCAGGGTTGAAATGAAGGAGAAAATACTAAGGGCAGCCAGAGAGAAAGGTCGGGTTACCCACAAAGGGAAGCCCATCAGACTCACAGCAGATCTCTCAGCAGAAACCCTACAAGCCAGAAGAGAGTGGGGGCCAATATTCAACATCCTTAAAGAAAAGAACTTTCAACCCAGAATCACATATCCAGCCAAACTAAGCTTCATAAGTGAAGGAAAAATAAAATCCTTTGTGAACAAGGAAGTACTCAGGATTTCGTCACCACCAGGCCTGCTTTACAAGAGCTCCTGAAAGAGGCTCTACACATAGAAAGGAACAACCAGTACCAGCCACTCCAAAAACATGCCAAATGGCAAAGAGCATCAACACAATGAAGAACCTGCATCAATTAATGGGCAAAAGAGCCAGCTAGCACCAAAATGGCAGTATCAAATTCACACATAACAATATTAACCCTAATGTAAATGGACTAAATGACCCAATCAAAAGACACAGACTGGCAAATTGGATAAAAAGCCAAAACCCATCAGTGTGCTGTATCCAGGGAACCCATCTCACATGCAAGGATACTCAAAGGCTCAAAATAAAGGGATGGAGGAACATTTACCAAGCAAATGGAAAGCAAAAAAAAGCAGGAGTTACAATTCTCATCTCTGATAAAATAGACTTTAAAGCAACAAAGATCAAAAGAGACAAAGAAGGACATTACATAATGGTAAAAGGATCAATGCAACAAGAAGAGCCAACGATCCTAAATATATAGGCACCCAATACAGGAGCACCCAGATACATAAAGCAAGTTCTTAATGACTTACAAAGAGACTTAGACTCCCACACAATTATAGTGGGAGACTTTAACACCTCATTATCAATATTAGACAGATCAACCAGACAGAAAATTAACAAGGATATCCAGGACTTGAACTCAGACCTGGAACAAGCAAACCTAACAGACATTTACAGAACTCTCCACCCCAAATCCACAGAATATACATTCTTCGCAGCACCACATCACACCTACTCCAAAATTGACCACATAATCGGGAGTAAATCACTCCTCAGCAAATGCAAAAGAACGGAAATCATAACAAACAGTCTCTCAGACCACAGTGCAATCAAGTTAGAACTCAGAATTCAAAAACTAACTCAGAACCGCACAGCTTCATGGAAACTGAACAACTTGCTCTTGAATGTTGACTGGATAAACAATGAAATGAAGGCAGAAATAAAGATGTTCTTCGAAACCAACGAGAATGAAGACAAAACATACCAGAATATCTGGGACACATTTAAAGCAGTCTCTACAGGAAAATATATAGCAATAAGTGCCCACATGAGAAGCAAGGAGAGATCAAAAATTGACACCCTATTGTCAAAATTGAAAGAGCTAGAGGAGCAAGATCAAAAAAACTCAAAACCTAGCAGAAGACAAGAAATAGCTAAGATCAGAGCAGAACTGAAGTAGATAGAGACACAAAAAACACTTCAAAAAATCAGTAAATCCAGGAGCTGGTTTTTTGAAAACATCAACAAAATAGACAGACCACTAGCCAGATTAATAAAAAAGAAAAGAGAGAATAACCAAATTGATGCAGTAAAAAATGAAAAAAGGGGATATCACCACAGATTCCACAGAAATTCAAACCATCATCAGAGATTATTACAAACAACTCTATGCACATAAACTAGTAAACCTGGAAGAAATGGATAAATTCCTGGACACTTGCCTCCTGCCAAGCCTAAACCAGGAAGAAGCCGAAACCCTGAACAGACCCATAACAAGGTCTGAAGTTGAGGCAGCAATTAAGAGCTTACCACCCAAAAAAAGCCCAGGTCCAGACGGGTTCACAGCCGAATTCTACCAGACATACAAAGAGGAGCTGGTACCATTCCTTCTGAAACTATTCCAAACAATCCAAAAAGAGGGAATCCTTCTCAAATCATTTTATGAGACCAACATCATCTTATACCAAAACCCGGTAGAGACTCAACAAGAAAAGAAAACTTCAGGCCAATATGCATGATGAACATAGATGCAAAAATCTTCAATAAAATAACTGGCAAGGCCGGGCGCGGTGGCTCAAGCCTGTAATCCCAGCACTTTGGGAGGCCGAGGCGGGTGGATCACGAGGTCAAGAGATCGAGACCATCCTGGTCAACATGGTGAAACCCCGTCTCTACTAAAAATACAAAAACATTAGCTGGGCATGGTGGTGCGTGCCTGTAATCCCAGCTACTCAGGAGGCTGGGGCAGGAGAATTGCCTGAACCTGGGAGGCGGAGGTTGCGGTGAGCCGAGATCGTGCCATTGCACTCCAGACTGGGTAATAAGAGCAAAACCCCGTCTCAAAAAAAAAAAAACCACAAAAAAAAATAACTGGCAAACCGATTGCAATAGCACATCAAAAAGCTAATCCACCATGATCAAGTAGGCTGCATCCCGGGGATGCAAGGCTGGTTCAACATACACAAGTCTATAAATGTAATACACCACATAAACAGAACCAAAGACAAAAACCACATGATTATCTCAATTGATGCAGAGAAGGCCTTTGACAAAATTCAACAGCCCTTTATGCTAAAAATCCTCAATAAGCTAGGTATTGACGGAACCTATCTCAAAATAATAAAAGCTATTTACGACAAACCAACAGCCAATATCATACTGGATGGGCAAAAACTGGAAGCATTCCCTTTGAAATCTGGCACTAGACAAGGATGCCCTCTGTCACCACTCCTATTCAATATAGTACTGGAAGCTCTAGCCAGAGCAATCAGGCAAGAAAAAGAAATAAAAGGTATTCAAATAGGAAAGGAGGAAGTCAAATTGTCTCTATTTGCAGACGACATGATTGTATATCTAGAAGACCCCATTGTCTCAGCCCAAAATCTCCTGAAACTGATAAGCAACTTCAGCAAAGTCTCAGGTTACAAAATCAATGTGCAAAAATCACAAGCATTCCTATACACCAATAACAGACTTAAAGAGAGCCATATCAAGAACGAACTGCCACTCACAATTGCCACAGAGAGAATAAAATACCTAGGAATACAACTAACAAGGAATGTAAAGGACCTCTTCAAGGAGAACTACAAGCCACTGCTCAATGAAATAAGAGAGGACACGAACAGATGAAAAAACATTCCATGTTCCTGGTTAGGAAGAATCAATATCGTGAAAATGGCCATACTGCCCAAAGTAATTTACAGATTCAATGCTATCCCCATCAAGCTACCAATGACCTTCTTCACAGAACTGGAAAAAAACACCTTAAACTTCATATGGAACCACAAGAGAGCCTGCATAGACAAGTCAATTCTAAGCAAAAAGAACAAAGCGGGAGGCATCACACTACTGGACTTCAAACTATACTACAAGCCTACAGTAATCAAAACAGCATGGTACTGGTACCAAAACAGAGATATA
>NW_022440073.1:0-7904 GCF_009761245.1 Sapajus apella
CCACTGAGAGAAGATACATCAGTTTTTTAGAAAATTGTCAGCAGTAGTAAGATGTCCATTTATTCTAAGTTGCTTTAGTTTTGAGTTTTCAGATAAAGCCTATTTTCAGGGCTTATTTCCTTTCCTGTGTTATTTCACATTAATTAGGAAAAAAAACTCTGCATTTTAAAAAATTGAAAAGGTTTTACCTGTAAGAAATTTACAAATATTTTCCAAAGTGCATTTTAAAAAGTTGTGCCCTTTAATACTTCTTTCAAGAGAGAGATCCAAGATGGCTGATCACTAGCAGCTCGGGATTGTGGCTCCCAGTCAAAGCACAGAGAAGGAGAGGACGCCACACTTTCAGATGAATTTTTGTTGCTCACACACCAGGAGATTCCCAGCGGAGGAGCCCCACAGGTCACCAGCGCGACTCTCGTGGCCGGCAAGGCGGCTTTGCCGCTGCCTTCGTACGGCGGTTCTTGGTGCAGAGTCAGAAAAGCACCATCTATCATAAAGCCGCTGTTTTGGCCGGCGCAGTGGGCTGCTCAGATTTTAGCGCTGGGAATCAACAAGTTGGACATCCACTCAGAAGCCCAATTATAAAGACGGTAATTATAAAGACCACAGGTGGATAAATCTATAAAGAAGGGAAGAAAACAGCCTAAAAAGGCTGAGAATACCCAAAATCAGAATGCCTCTCCCTCTACAGGGGATCACAGTTCCTCATCAGCAACGGAACAAGGCCCGATGGAGAACAAGTGTGTTCCATTAACAGAAGCAGGCTTCAAAAGGTGGATGATAAGAAACTTCTGTGAATTAAAAGCACTTGTTCTAACCCAATGCAAAGAAACTAAGAACTTTGAAAAAAGGTTTGATGAAATGTTAACAAGAATACACAATTTAGAGCAGAATATAACTGAATTAATGGAGCTGAAAAACACAACGAGAGCTTCGCGAACTATGCACAAGTTTTAACAGCCGAATCGATCAAGCAGAAGAAAAGATATCAGAAGTCAAAGACCAACTTAATGAAATAAAACGAGAAGACAAGATTAGAGAAAAAAGGATAAAAAGGAAGGAGCAAAGTCTCCAAGAAATATGGGACTATGTGAAAAGACCTAATCTACGCTGGATAGGTGTACCTGAATGTGACGAAGAGAATCAATCCAAGCTGGAAAATACGCTTCAGGATATTATTCAGGAAAACTTTCCCAACCTAGCAAGGCAGGACAATATTCAACTCCAGATAATACAGAGACCACCACAAAGATATTCCTCAAGAAGACCAACCTCAAGGCACATAATCGCCAGATTCACCAGGGTTGAAATGAAGGAGAAAATACTGAGGGCAGCCAGAGAGCAAGGTCAGGTTACCCATAAAGGGAAGCCTATCAGACTCACAGCAGATCTCTGAGCAGAAACCCTACAAGCTAGAAGAGAGTGGGGGCCAATATTCAACATCCTTAAAGAAAAGAACTTTCAACCCAGAATTTTACATCCAACCAAACTAAGCTTCATAAACTTCATAAGCTGGAAGGAAAAATAAAATATTTTGTGAACAAGCAAGGACTCAGAGATTTCATCACCACCAGGCCTGCTTTACAAGAGCTTCTGAAAGAACCACTACATATAGAAAGGAACAACCAATATCAGCCTTTCTAAAAAATACCAAAAATTAAAGAGCATCAACATAATCAAGAATTTACATCAACTAATAGGCAAAACAGCCAGCTAACATTAAATGGCAGTATTAAACTCACATATATTATTATTAATTCTAAATTTAAATCAACCAAATCACCCAGTCCAAAGACACAGGCCAAAAAAGCCAAAACCCATCAGTATGCTGCATCCAGACCCATCTCACATGCAAGGATACACAAAGACTCAAAACAAAGGGATGGAGAAAGATTTACCAACCAAATGGAGAGCAAAAATAAATAAATAAATAAAAAGCAGGAGTTGCTTTAAAGCAACAAAGATCAAAAGAAGCAAAGGAGGATATTACATAATGATAAAAGGATCAATGCAACAAGAAAAGCTAAATATCCTAAATATATACGCACCCAATACAGGAATACCCAGATATATAAGACTTATAAAGAGACTTAGACTTCCACACAATAGTGGGAGACTTCAACATCAATATTAGACAGATCAATGAGACAGAAAATTAACAACGATATCCAGGATTTGAACTCAGATCCGGAACAAGTAAACTTAATTAACATTTATACAACTCTCCACTTTAAATACACAAAATATACACTCTTATCAGTACCACATCACATCTATTTACAGGTTTCAACAAAACACTGGTTGGCTGCTTGTTTGTTATTTTCTTCCCTCATTTTCTTTTTCATTTTCATGTCTCTATTATTAAGCACAATTATAGGCATACCCATTTTTAGACTGCATTCCAGCCCGGGCAATAAAGCCACACCCCCGTTTCTCTCTCCCTCTTCCTCTTTCTTCCTCTCCTTCATTCTTTTTTTTTTCTTTTTCTTTTTTTTTTTTAGAAAAAAAAAAAAAGAATAAAACTTTTCGTTTTATGATAGTGTAGAAAGCACTGATGTTTACAGAGAAAAGAAAAAAGTGGTTTACTGTCTATGCACAAATGAGTGCCTATATTTAAGGCTGTCTATAAAAAAAATACTTCTTTCAAAGTGCCATTATTTAAAATACAATTTTGGAAAATTATTTCAAAATAATTTGATTGCATTCAGCAAATGCTTGACCTTCCAAATATAAAAAAATTGACCCTTACCTATGTCAGGGTTAACAAATATTTTGAAAAGAAAGTTGATTGATCTACACCTTGTCCATTGCTTCAATATTTGCATCATGAGAAAGCAGTTTTTCCGCCAGTAACTTACTCTCATTATACCCAGCATAATGGAGAGCAGTGATGCCATAGATACCCTTAAGTTGTGGGTTGGTGCCATGTTTCAGCAGAATGATGGCACAAGTCTCTTCCTGGCAATGTACAGCCTGTCCATGTTAGATCAAGAAATAGATTGTAAATTCTAAGAATTCAAAATCCACATTCCACAGGTTTCACCAACTAGTTATATTTAAATAAGATAAATTTACTTTAATTATATGTCAAACCCATGTCATGCTGAAAAGTTGGCTACTATACACCTGTATTAAAGGTGTCCTGTTCTGTCACAAATGTCAACCTGGAATTTTCTGTTCACCAGGAGTGACCACTTCCACATAGCCACTGGCACAGGCCAAATGCAGAGCAGTAGTACAAGAGTAAGAGGACCTTTTAGGAAACTGCAGTGCAATATCTCAAAACATACAGTTGTTCACGGAAATGTAAACACTGAATAGCATGTTTTTCCTCTCCCTTATTTTTTTAGAAGAAAGTACAGTACTTATTAGTTCTAATTCCTCACTACCTTAATGAAAACAGCAGCCTATTTGAATAGAAAGAGCTCAGTCTTTGGATTCAGTTCAATTAGGGTTTCAGTCCCACTTTAAACTCTGTCATTTACCAGCTGTTACTTAGCCTTTCTGTGCCTCAACTTCCTCATTAACAGCAATAATAGCTATCTCATAGGACATCATGATGCTTAAATGAGAAACTATGTAAAGTATTTAAAATAGTTCCTACAGCAACAAGTCAAAATTGTTAGATTTTTGTTTTTGGAGAGAAAGTCTCACTCTTTTGCCCAGGCTGGAGTGCAATGGTGTAATCACACCTCACTGTAGCATGGAACCCCTGGGCTCAAGCGATCCTCCATCCCCAGCCTCCTGAGTAGCTGGGACTACAGATGTGCACCAGCATGCCCAGCTACTAATTTAAAATTTTATGTAGAATAAGAATCTCATTTTGTTGTTCAGGCTGGTCTCAAACTCCTGGCATCAAGCGATCCTCCCACCTCAGCCTCCCAGAGTTCTGGGATTATTTCTATTATTACTACTCAAAAAAAAAATTTTAATTAAGTAAAATAATACAATTATACTTACTTTGTAGGATGACCTAAAGAGTAGGTCACATTTTAACATCTCTGATATTTGAATGCCACTTATAATTCAAGATTTATTATAACTATAATTGGTAGCATTTTAAAAATTATTTATATATATATATATATATATAAAATAATAGGGCATCACACAATCCATGAGTCCTTACATTAAGTAGCATATGGTATACTCAGCAGGTCTAGGGCAGTTCTACGGATATAACTGGCACTTAAATACATTTCAGTTCTTAAAGGTAGTATGGGGAAAGAACACTGAAATAACACTAACACATTTTTTAAACAAATTAATTCTTTGATATTCAAACAACTTGAAGCCAAAGGAAACTCATGATTCCAATGAATAGGTATGGGTCATTTTATTCAATACTTAGAGAATATATGCTAATCAGACTTTCCAATGATTAATATTAGTGTTTAAGACTGGTAAACTTTTGAAAGGTTAAAGGTTATCTTCTACTATTTTCTAACTTCAGAAATTCTTTTGTTTGAGAGATGGGAGATAAAGTTTAAATGAGATTAAGTTCTAATGTCCCCATTTCAAATCTCTCAGCTTGTGCAGACAGGGCAGGTCAACATGAAGTTTTTAAGGATGGAAGGGTCCTAAGAGATAGTAGAGTATGTCTGCTACATGATAGGTACTCAGGTTATGTTTCATGAATAAGCTGAATGAAAGTGGATAAATACAGATGGGGAGTTCAATATTTTTAAATAAACGCCTATAAAGCAGTATTTTTGCTATAGTAATGATTTATATGTTATTTTTATTTTCAAAGAATACAAGTAAAATGAAATGATCAATCTATCATTGTATACATGAGATAAATCTACATGTAAGAAAAATATATGTACATAATAACAGTTTCATTCCTCTTTTAATTTAAATTCTTATACCAGAAACGCAAAGGATTTTCTCCTATGTACATAAGTAACCTGTAAATCTGCAAAAACGTTCTTTGCCCACTTTTATTAGAGTTTTTATTTGATTTCAAAGAATTTTCTATAAAATGAAGATGGACTTTTCATCTAATGTGTATATATGTAACTCTAATTTGTATATAGAACTGATATAACATTATACATGTAATATATATGCTATACATACCAGTACTATACATATGATATAGAATATAATGAATTCCCTGTAAAATGAAAACACACTTCTCATCTGAATATATAATATAGTAAACACTTTTCAAGTATGTTTTAATTTCTCATTTTTTTCTGATACACAGGCAGTTTTAATTTTTAGTTTGCTAAATCAACCTTCAGAATGCCTGCCGCTGAGGTCATTCTTAGGAAGGCCTTTGTCAACATAACATGCCTGTAAAATAAGCATTTGTGTTTCCTTCTGCTACTTTTCTCACTTGCGTACGTAAAAGTTTCAATCTGTGTTCCATCAGTCACTCATGTTTGTGATAGAAAATTTCATTAGTTTCCTTCAAAGAGCAGGCATTTTTTTCATTAATAATTCATCCTTTCCTATTCATATCCGTGAACATTATCAATCCTTACATATATCTTATATCATTTCAGGGTTTCTGGATTTTCTATCCTGTTCCATGCGTTTATCTGTATTTTCAGCTGTTAGTAATAATTATAGAAATTAATAGCACATTTTAATATCTAGAGAAGTCAGTATTGTTTCAGTCCATTATAAAATTTAAAACGTCATCACAATAGTAAAAGACAGCAGGTGTCGTGCAAAAATGTTAAAACCTTGATATTTTCATTCGGTTTACGTACAATTGATACACACAGAAAGAGCTCACATTTTGAGAAAAATGTGTCTTCTCATTCAAGAACACAAAACCCACCTCCCACTTCCAAGTTTCCGCCTAAACCCTTCAGTAAGGAACCGATCTATGTAAAACGGAGTTTTATCTGAGAAATTTTCGCCTACTGAAAATGACTTCCCGGCATTTTTGATAGGGGAATGAGTTCTCTCAGTAGGGACCGCCTGTAATGTATAACACACCATGTTTTAAACGTGAATGTTAAAAATAACAACACTATATACCTAACTTAGTGAGTTAAGTCACTCACATTCTCCACCAAGCGCTGCAGCTGGGGAATTAGGACGGAGAAAGCAGCTGAGGGCTCATTGGGCTCAGCTGCTCCGAGGGTGCCCGGCGTCCTCCAAGGCCCCGTCCCAGGGGGGAACCCTCCCACCCAGGCTGACTTCGCTACCTGTGCGGCTTGTCCCGGGCGTCCAGGTCTCCGCTCCTGCGCGACAGGAAGCTCCACCTCCACGGCGTCGCCCCTGACAGCCGCCCTGTGGGTCCTCTGCGGTTCCGCGTCCCGGATTCGGTGCCCGGAAGCGGTGTAGACGGGGTCTGTGGAGCTCAGGACCCGAGGTTCTGCTCTGCCTTGACCCCTGGCTCCGAAGCGGAGGAACTTCTTCAAGGTGGTGACTTCTCAGATCCCCAACAACCAGCTCCTGAGCGGCGGCTCCTCCCACCCCCGCCTGGCGCCAACCCCCAATCCGCGATCCCAAATCTGCTTACCAGCCCCCAATCTGCCATCTAGCCGGGTCCACCGCCGCCTTCAGCCGCAGCACGCGCAGCCTCCGACCTCTCTGACCCAGCGAGCCCCGCGCAGCCGTTAGGCGCGCGCCTGCGCCGTGGTGGCCGCCCGGCTCCCGGAAGCCACGCCCAGGCGCGTGCAGGCAGGTGGGGCTACAGCTCGGGCAGACCTCGCTGAGCTCCGGGTTCACCTGGACTCACCCGGGCTGGCGGAGGACCACAGGTGCAGCATATCAGGCGCGCATTTTACATCGCAAACATGAGTTCCTGATGGAACATTATCAATCCTTACGTATATCTCATATCATGAAGGAGGAGGAGGCCTGTCTGACCCTGAGGCTGTCCCACTCCTCCTCAAAGGGAGATCGGGTCTGGGATGGGCACTCTGCGGCACTGGAGCGTCTTCGCGGACGGCCTGGCTTCAGCGCTGAGACTCTGGTCGCGGGGTCTGCCTGGCAGGTGTCAGGGAGCGGGAGACGCATGGAAAGTCAGGGGTTGTTCCTTCCCCGACCGGCCCCCACTGCTGCCCATGCCAGATGCGCAGTTTGCAGGTGCACCTCTGGTACTGGCACGGGATGGTGGAGCCTCCCTTGGGCGGCGTCAGGGTCGCCGAGTGCACAGCCTGTCTGGCCTGAGGGTCCACTCCTCTTGGACACCTCTCCAGATCCTGGGCCCCTGCGCTGGGCACTCTGCATCCACACTGATGAGACTGAGAGGCTGCCTGCCTGACTTTGTCGCCTGGGTGCCAAGCCTCAGGATTCCTGCTGCTGGGGGTATGGCCCTGATCTGGGGTGTCCAGCCGCTTGCTGCTCCCATGCCACGTCTAGGCTGCAGGGGTGACTCGGACACCGGCGATGGATTTGAGATGGTGTTTCACCATTTTGGCCAGGCTGGTCTCAAACTCCTGACCTCAGGTGATCCACTTGCCTTGGCATCCCAAAGTGCTGGGATTACAGGCATGAGCCACTGTGTTGGCCGATAGCTTGTTACCATAAAATGCAGCTTTCTAGGCCCCACTCAGATTTTCAGTTTAGTAGGTCTGGGTGGGGCCTGAGTATCTGCATTCCTAACACATCCCCAGGTACTGCTGCTGCTGGTTCAGGTCGACATGTAGAGACACACTGGAATTGATCCTCACTACTCAAAGTGTGGTCCGTGGACCAGCCGCCATGGCAACACCTGGCGCTTATTAACAGTGCAGAATTTTAGGCCTCAACCCCGATCCAGTGAAACAGAATCTGAATTGTAACTAGTTCTCTAGGTGGTATGTATGGACATTAAAATTGAAGAGACAATGGAAGGAAGTGGGAGTAATGAAACTTTCCAGAAAAAGTTTCAACATTCCAGGCCATATAGTCTTTGTCACAAATACCTATCTCTTCCAGCATAGTGGAAAATCAGC